>NC_056429.1:28453161-28624868 GCF_018296145.1 Oncorhynchus tshawytscha | reverse complement strand
CCTGTTGGCACAGTAAGGGACTGCAGTTTAGGCGGTGCCCCTGGTGGCACAGTAAGGGATTGCATTTAGGTGCTGCCCCTTGTGACACAAGCGAGGGACTGTAGTTTTGATAGCACCTCTGGTTTCACAGGGGGTATTGGCCAGACTCAGTCTGGCTCTCATGCCGGACATGAGGACACCTTAGGCCAAGGAGGCAGTGGTAGCTCCATGGAGCTGCCAAGGAGGCAGTGGTAGCTCCATGGAGTCCCCTTCAGCATGACAGGGCAGCAGGTTGACTGCTTCAATGGGGTGGTCGGCTTTGGCTTGGCCTCCTTTGGGCTGAAGGAGGCTGAGATTTAGAAGACAGCAAGGTGGCTGCCTCAGGGCGGGAAGGTGGCGTAGCAAACAGTGCCTGAAAGTGGGTCCATGAACCTACAGAACAGCAGACTCTATAGAGGAGCTACAGAAGAAACCAGGCAGAGTGAGAGGAGTGTGTGACAGCAGAGTAGAGAGGTTCAAAAACGCACGGGTACCACAACACACACAGGTAAAACATTACACCACTAGAGGGCAAGAGAACACAATATGTTATACTCAGTACACTGGACGATATGCCCATGGTAATACCATGTTAAAAGCAGGTATCAACTGGCTACAATCATTCAAGGTAGATTAGATTTGGATCAATCTTTCTCTGTGATGCTCAAAGCGCCTTACTCCGTCTCAACATATGTGTGCACAGAGCTGGATGCCAGGCACTGGTTGCTATGGTAAAGGGAGTGTTGGGCAGCGCTGGAGAAGAGGGCGGGGTCAAATGGAGCACCCATAATGCACCTCAGCTCCCCGGTAACATACAGACACTAAAATCACACCCTTTACATCCTGGCTCACACACACAATCTCCCACCATCACAGACACACCTTAGAACATATTAAACTGCGAGTGACCACCACCAAACGTTTTCTCTCTAGCGTGCAGAAGTGTATGAACCTTACTCCAAGGGAGTACCCTGGTGTGTATATGGGGTTTGGAGAGGAGCTGTGTCGTCATGAGACGCAGAACCCCGGTGTGTTTGGAATGTTGGATCAGTACCCAGACGTTCCAGAATCTACCACAGTACTCCGTCCCAATGCCCTCAACCTGCCGCGAGTACCCTAACCGTTGACCCCTAACCCTGTCCCAATGCGCTCCAAACATTCTAGGTAACCTGTAACATCCAACCCGACCCAAATGGTAGAAGAATGATTAATACCCTTCTCCCCGTTTATTTGTCCTCTCCATCGCTCTCTCCTCAATGTTCCTAGTCCCGTGCACTTCTCTGAGTCACACCCCTTCCTCTCCTCTACCCCCCGTTAAACCTAACCCTTCACCTCTAACCATGACCCCTGTATTCCTTTCCTCTCCTCCAATCAGAGCACCGTTGGTTCTGGTTGTTATGACATTGCAGAAAAGGTGTGGAGTAAGACTGACAATGGCCACACCTTCTCCTTTGAGCACTCACAGTAACACACACACACAGTGATACCCGACCTGAAACGATAGAGACCTTTCTCTGACAGAGCTTGTGCGTTTCAGGGAGAGTTTCCTGGTGCCGCCCAGAAGGAACGCCTTGATGACAGCTGCAAAGGCACACAGCATACACACAAGCAGCACGCCCCAGACTTAGGATTCAACCATCAGATTCCAAAGTTTTGTTTTTCAACTATACTCAAATCTATATTGATCAATATAAGATGTCTATGTTTGGTACCGTAGAAAGTAGTAGAGATTTACTGTTGACAAATCAAACTTTATTATCATACATCAACAAAAACATTTATGTGGACAAAAGCAGTGACGTCCTTTCTCTCTGAACACACACACACACGGACTGAGAACAGGTGACTGTTCTTCCACAAGCCAGAGGAAAATGTGATGGGATTAAACACTACAGATGACGTGCGAACCAATAATCATCAGATGAGTTTAAGGCGGAGTGATGTGATCACAGTGGACACAAAGAAACATGCTCCATATGTCAGGATAGATTCTAAACACATGATAAAGGGAAGAGCAGACTGGATATGTGTTGTATAACAGGCAGAGGGCATTACATCATTAAAGCCACAGTCTGTAAGATGTCCAGTCATTTGAACTAAGGAAATATACCCCTTGATAGTCAAATTAAGGAATGTTAAAACAAACAAATGACAGCACAGGTCTCTCCTAGGGTTATGAGCTAGAGGCTGGTGTTGGGGTTAGGGGTCAGAGGTTAGACGTCAAAACAGGCAAGTGTTAGGGCTGTGTTTGCTTCATCAGCACATTCACATTCAGTGGAATTAACCATACAAACAGGATGAGAACATGGTGCAAACACTCCTTAAAGGCTCTCATCTTCATATTGTTGCTGGTAGAGTTGAAAGGATCAGAGGTTAGAGGTCAGTGTCGTGCAGCTTTGCAGATCTTGTCGTAGACCTCGGGGAAAGCGTCCTGACAGCCAAGCTCCTTCCTCAGACGGTGATACAACGTCCCGTCAAACATCTCCCAGAACTCACTGCGCTCCATGTACACATCAGCATACAGCATCTGGAACCTGGAGACACACACACATCATCACAATCTGAACCCTAACTCCCTACTCTCTATTCCCTGTTGGGGTGCGTGTGTGTAAGGGTTGGTATATTTGTGTGTAACGTGTGTGTGTTTAGAAACTCACCCGTGAACCTCTCTGACAAACTGCTCCAGCTGTCTACACGAGGCTTTAGCCTGGAAGTGTTTAACTCCGGGTTCTCCATACGCTCCGATGTCCACATACAGCTCTGCCTCCTCACCTTTAGGATGAACCATCCCCCGGCCCGGGGGGAGCATGAACGGACACAACCACAGAGGGTACACCTGCAGGGAGGGACATACCAACTCGGTCACACCCCTACAACGAGACATACCAACTCGGTCACACCCCTACAACGAGACATACCAACTCAGTCACACCCCTACAACGAGATATACTGCACCAACTCAGTCACACCCTTAAAACGAGATCTACCAACTCAGTCACACTTGAGTTTGTCTAATTTATTAGGGTATATGTTACGCTGTGGAATCATGCAAAGTATGTGTCTTACGTGGATGTCCTGGTGGAAGCGTGCGATAGCGGTCTGGATGTGCTTCATGGGGACCAGCATGTCCTGGACAACATGGTGCTGTTCATACAGCTGTCTGATGGTCTCTCCCTGGGTCAGCTTCAACAGAGAGATCTTAGGAGGAACCATCCAGCCAAACAACCACCGGAACACTGGGTGGTTACCAAACGGGATGATGTCCTGGAGACACACATTCATGTGAACAGGAATCAGCTTTCCAGCAGTGCAGTGGTGTCCAGTACATTTCAGAACGTTTAGCTATTGTAATGTACGCCCTACAGACCACGACCCTCAATAAGGATAGAATATCAGGAAGCTGTAAAACTGCCTCCTTACCCATCCTCTCCCCCCAACAACAACATCCTCTGTCTGCCAGAAAAAAACTACATTATTTATAACATCATTTAAGGTTAGGAAAGAAACAATTACCAGCAAACCACACATGACTTCCTAATAGCAGTGTGTGTGTGCATGCATTAGGGAGACTAATGCATGAGCTGGGGGAGAATATGATGACATGCTGAAATCTGCAGGATAAAAGGGTCACTCTGTATCATCTGTCTAATGCATTGTGTGTGTGTGTGTGTGTGTGTGTGTGTGTGTGTGTGTGTGTGTGTGTACCTGGAGCTCCCAGAAGATGGATCGTGTGTGTCTGTGGTAGTAGTGGCGAAGAGGGATGTACTCTACTGCTTTCTTGTTCTCTGTCAAGTATCTCTCAACGTGCTTGAAGAACCAAGGCTTATAGTGCAGGCCGATCCGGTTGATCTGAAACACACACACATACACACACACACACACACACACAGAGGAGGGATATGGTTAGATCTTGCAGACAGACAGCACTCTCCTCCTCGCTTGTCCTTCTGTGTACCCGGTCATTCTTTCTCGCTTTCCCTCTCTCACCTTGTCGGGTTCAGCGGTGTCAGTCATAGTGCCAGTCATGATAACAGCTTCATCCAGTGAGTACTGCAGTCCTTCTACAAATGTGTTGTTCTTGTCCTCAGACGCCTCACTGAACCGACGGCAGATGTTCTCCAGCCCTCTGATTGGCTCATACTGCAAACGAACCCACAACCTCGCAGGGACAATCTTTATTTCCGCGGCAACCAGGAACCCCAGAGTTCCACAGGACCAAGGAACCGCGTGGAACAGGTCAGAATTCTCCTCCTGTTAGAGAACACAAACACACAGAACAACAGTTCCCCTCCTGTAAGAGAGACACACAGCAGAGGACAGAAACAATCCTCCTCCTTTCTAACTCTTTCCTTCGCTCTCTCTTGTTGTACTGTGAAACCTTTGTTTCCAGATTAGCTTTAGCTAGGTGTTGGCTTGTGTTTACTAATGGATTGGAGGTCTGTAGTATTACTCTGTTAGTTATAGAACTGGAGGTCTGTAGTATTACTCTGTTAGTTATAGAACTGGAGGTCTGTAGTATTACTCTGTTAGTTATAGAACTGGAGGTCTATAGTATTACTCTGTTAGTTATAGAACTGGAGGTCTGTTAGTTATTAGGTCTATAGTATTACTCTGTTATAGAACTGGAGGTCTGGTCTTAGTTATTAACTGGAGGTCTAGTTAGTTATAGAACTGGAGGTCTGTAGTATTACTCTGTTAGTTATAGAACTGGAGGTCTGTAGTATACTATGTTAGTTATAGAACTTGAGGTCTGTAGTATTACTCTGTTAGTTATAGAACTAGAGGTCTGTAATATTACTCTGTTATAGAACTGGAGGTCTGTAGTATTACTCTGTTATAGAACTGGAGGTGTTTAGTATTACAATGTTAGTTATATAACTGGAGGTCTGTAGTATTACAATGTTAGTTATAGAACTGGAGGTCTGTAGTATTACTCTGTTATAGAACTGGAGGTGTTTAGTATTACAATGTTAGTTATAGAACTGGAGGTCTGTAGTATTACTATGTTAGTTATAGAACTGGAGGTCTGTAGTATTACTATGTTAGTTATAGAACTGGAGGTAGAACTGGAGGTGTAGTATTACTCTGTTATAGAACTGGAGGTGTTTAGTATTACAATGTTTGTAATGTTAGTTATAGAACTGGAGGTCTTACTCTGTTATAGAACTGGAGGTCTGTAGTATTACTATGTTAGTTATAGAACTGGAGGTCTGTAGTATTACTATGTTAGTTATAGAACTGGAGGTCTGTAGTATTACTCTGTTATAGAACTGGATGTTAGTTATAGAACTGGAGTATTACTCTGTTATAGAACTGGAGGTCTGTAGTATTAGTATAGAACTGGAGGTCTGTAGTATTACTCTGTTAGTTATAGAACTGGAGGTCTGTAGTATTACTAGTATTACTATGTTAGTTATAGAACTGGAGGTCTGTTATAGAACTAGGTCTTAGTATTCTGTTATAGAACTGGAGGTCTGTAGTATTACTATGTTAGTTATAGAACTGGAGGTCTGTAGTATTACTCTGTTATAGAACTGGAGGTCTGTAGTATTACTATGTTAGTTATAGAACTGGAGGTCTGTAGTATTACTATGTTAGTTATAGAACTGGAGGTCTGTAGTATTACTATGTTAGTTATAGAACTGGAGGTCTGTAGTATTACTCTGTTATAGAACTGGAGGTCTGTAGTATTACTCTGTTAGTTATAGAACTGGAGGTCTGTAGTATTACTATGTTAGTTATAGAACTGGAGGTCTGTAGTATTACTCTGTTAGTTATAGAACTCTGTTAGTTATAGAACTGGAGGGTCTGTAGTATTACTATAGTTATAGAACTGGAGGTCTGTAGTATTACTATGTTATACTAGGTCTGTAGTATTACTATGTTAGTTATAGAACTGGAGGTCTGTAGTATTACTCTGTTAGTTATAGAACTGGAGGTCTGTAGTATTACTATGTTAGTTATAGAACTGGAGGTCTGTAGTATTACTCTGTTGTTATAGAACTGGAGGTCTGTAGTATTACTATGTTAGTTATAGAACTGGAGGTCTGTAGTATTACTCTGTTATAGAACTGGAGGTCTAGTATGTTAGTTATAGAACTAGGTCTGTGTTAGTTACTAGGTCTGTAGTAACTGGAGGTCTGTAGTATTACTCTGTTAGTTATAGAACTGGAGGTCTGTCTGTAGTATTACTATGTTAGTTATAGAACTGGAGGTCTGTAGTATTACTACTGTTATAGAACTGAAGGTCTGTAGTATTACTCTGTTAGTTATAGAACTGGAGGTCTGTAGTATTACTATGTTATAGAACTGTAGAGGTCTGTAGTGTTTACTATGTTAGTTATGGAACTGGAGGTCTGTAGTATTACTATGTAGAACTGGAGGTCTGTAGTATTACTATGTTAGTTATATAACTGGAGGTCTGTAGTATTACTCTGTTAGTTATAGAACTGGAGGTCTGTAGTATTACTATGTTATAGAACTGGAGGTCTGTAGTATTACTATGTTAGTTATATAACTGGAGGTCTGTAGTATTACTCTGTTAGTTATAGAACTGGAGGTCTGTAGTATTACTATGTTATAGAACTGGAGGTCTGTAGTATTACTATGTTAGTTATATAACTGGAGGTCTGTAGTATTACTCTGTTAGTTATAGAACTGGAGGTCTGTAGTATTACTATGTTATAGAACTGGAGGTCTGTAGTATTACTATGTTAGTTATAGAACTGGAGGTCTGTATTATTACTATGTTAGTTATAGAACTGGAGGTCTGTAGTATTACTCTGTTAGTAATAGAACTAGAGGTCTGTAGTATTACTCTGTTAGTAATAGAACTAGAGGTATGTAGTATTACTCTGTTAGTAATAGAACTAGAGGTATGTAGTATTACTCTGTTAGTAATACTACAGACCTCCAGTTGTATAACTAACATAGTCTCCGACTACAAGGTTCTCTCAAAGAGTCAAACAGTAAAGAGAGCTATGCTCACCTCAGTACAGCGGACCAGGCTGCCATCAGCCAGCACCAGCTCAAAGGCAACACAGATGTGCTGGAAGAGTCCATAGATATGAGAGGACGACTCAATACCTGTACCCATCACAAGACCTCCTAGAGAGAGAGAGAGGAGAGAGAGAGGAGTAGGCTTGATTATTTAGTAAAAAATAGGGGAATAGTATTTTTTAAATATAACTTTCATTTAACTAGGAACGTCAGTTAATTAAGAAGATTATTTTCTGAATCATCCTATTTTTTTGTTTTTCTTATAATGTTGGAATCAATTAGCATAGCGTATATTGTTGCTTGCATGTACTATGAATGCTCCTTACAGTATGTTACTGATAAGCATGTAACGATTATTATTATGTGATATGGACGTGCACTGACAAGGTATTTGTCAAATGCTGTTTATTCTGACGGTTCATAGAAAACAGAATAATAACAATCTGTAAAAAATATAAAACAAATAATAATAACAACAACATAGAACAGCACAGGACAACAAAAACAACACTGACAAAAGTGAGGACTTCGGGGAACTCAATACCCTCACAGGTGAAAAAGAAGAGAGAAGGGTAAACACAGAGCAGGAAACAGAGAGCAGGAAACAGTTCCTCGGTTGTGTGTGTGTGTGTGTGTGTGTGAGAGAGAGAGAGTCTCTGTGGAAATCCAGATTAATCTACAGCGTGCTGATGGGAAAACATTAAGCTGTTGATCTAACATTCATGGATCTGTAAAACCATTATGGAATCTGATCCAGGGGCGCTGTGCACTTCCGAAACCATTTCCTCTGAGTTTCACCTTCGGAACTCTACCATCTATAAACCATGTATCATCCAATCCAATAAGAGAGTGTGATGGTTATCACAACCCAAAATAACAACCCTGTGATTGATGATATGCCATGGAAATGCTAAACTACAGAGAAGTATACTACAATCAATGAGTTAGCCAGCTAACTTTGATAAACAACCAGAAATAACTACTGATGTTTGGGTCCAACCTCTTAAGTATCTGACCCTTTTTTTCAATTTTCACCTAAAATAACACACACAAATCTAACTGCCTGTAGCTCAGGACTTGAAGCAAGGATATGCATATTCTTGATACCATTTGAAAGGAAACACTTTGAACTTTGTGGAAATTTTAAACGAATGTTGGAGAATATAACACATTAGATCTGGTAAAAGATAATACAAACGAAAAAACATGAGTTTTTAATATTTTTTTCCTCTTTTCCCATCATCTTTGAAATGCAAGAGAAAGGCCATCATATAATATTGCAGTTTAGGCGCAATTTAGATTTAGCAGTGTGTGTGCAAAGTTTCAGATTGATCCAGTGAAGCCTTAATATACTGGACAATATTTTGTATCAAGTCTGCCCAAATGTCCAGAATTGGTCAATTGATACATTTTCAAGTACATAACTATAGAGAACATACAAAATAAGAGTTTACACACTCCAGGGAATGTCATACATGATAGATAATTAGCTTATACACTAACTGGCACACATCTAGATGGCCAGGTGGGATGGGTGTGGAGCCAGAGACAGCAGGGGTTCAAACTGTAGATCCCAGTTCCTACATTTGAATATAGAAATTGATTTTATCAAACAAAACTATGCTACATTTTATCTCTGGGACCCTCAGGATGACAAATCAGAGCAAGAGTACTGAATGTAAGTACATTATTTACATTCAGAGGTGAATGTATCAAACCAGTTGCTGGGATAAGTTTTTTGTTGTTGTGCACTCTCCTCAAACAATAGCATGATATTTTTTCACTGTAATATCTACTGTAAATTGGACAGTGCAGTTAGATTAACAAGAATTTAAGCTTTCTGACCATATAAGACATGTCTATGTCCTGAGACATTTTCTTGTTACTTAAATCGTCATGCTAATCACATTAGCGCACGTTAGCTCAACCGTCCCAGCAGATTAAGAAAGCTAAACATAGATATGTGTTTTTGGTTGTTGAGAGAATTAGACCATGCATATTTCACACTCATCTTTTAAAAAAATAAAAGGTTATTTCAGAATATTTGCCTTCGTAGTATACCCCTCTGGGTGACAATTTGACAGTCGTTGTATAGGACAACAACATATCCCACCATACACTGAGTGTACAAAACATTACGAACACCTGCTCTTTCCATGACATAGACTGACCAGGTGAAAGCCTTGATCCCTTATTGATGTCACTTGTTAAATCCACTTCAAATCAGTGTAGATTTGGATTGTTTTTCAAGTTGGCTGGATGCCCTTTAGCTGGTGGACCATTCTTGATATTCACGGGAAACTGTTGAATGTGAAATAGCCAGCAGCGGTACAGTGACACAAACCGGTGCGCCTGGCAACTACTACCATAGCCCGTTCAAAGGCAATTAAATATTTTGTCTTGCCCATTCACCCTCTGAATGACACACATACACAATCCATGTCTCAGTTGTCTCAAGACTTAAACATTCTTCTTTAACCGTTCTCCTCCCCTTCATCTACATTGATTGAAGTGGATTTAACAGGTGACATCAATAAGGGATCATACAGTAGCGTTCACCTGGATTCACCTGGTCAGTATCATGGAAAGATCAGTGTATATACTAGAGCTGGGCGATATGGACAAAATTCCATATTGCGATAAATTGCCTGAAATGATGCGATAACGATAAATAGAACGATCATTTTATAACATTAATGTGTACCACAGGTTTTTTTATTACCCTTTAAAATACTACTACTAGTTTGATTGTTGTACTTATCTTTAAACTTCAGCATCATATCATGAGCGTGTTTAGAGAACAACAATCAAAAAAAAATCTAGCATATAACATAGCCATACAACAATATATACTACATTATAACCCCAAACCATATACCTAAGCAATAAGGCACCTCAGGGATTTGTGGTATATGGCCAATATACCACGGCTAAGGGCTGTTCTTAAGCCTGACACAACATGGAGTGCCTGGATACAGCCCTTAGACGTGGTATATTGGCCATATACCGCAGACCCCCGAGGTGCCTTATTACTATTATAAACTGGTTAGCAATGTAATTAGAGCAGTAAAAATACATGTTTTGTCATACCTGTGGTATACGGTCTGATATACCACAGCTGTCAGCCAATCAGCATTCAGGGCTCGAACCACCCAGTTTATAAAATAATACCATACATACCACCACACAATATAACCTGAGCCATATACAACCAATATATGAGGATGATATGCAGATGATATGGTAACGAGATGCGTAGCGTACCGACAGTGAGGTCGTCCAGTTCTGGCAGCACAGGCAGAGTCCAGCCCAGGGAGTTGAGGAGAGCAGTTATCTGGCCCATGTTGACCAGGGGCTCCACACGAACCACCTGTTATACATGCACATGTCCAGGTCATACGGGTTTACACACACACTTTTATATACAGAGCTACAGTGTGTGTGTTTGATCTCCTACCTGTCTCTGTGTGTCCACCTCCAGTATGTCCATCATGTTGATCATGATGTTCTTATTGGTCTTCTTGTATTTCCCCACTCTGAGAGAGACAGTCAGCCAGCCTGGACGACCTGTACACATGTGGGTTTTCCCCCCCTCCTTCCTCCATTCGCGCACCTGCAACACACAGACAGTATTATACTGTAGATTGATTAAGCTCAATTTATTCGTAAATTGCACACAAGGTCCTACCAAAATGGGAGCCAATCTTGCAACACTAACAGTTAACTAGTCCAACGCTATAACCACCTGCCTCTCGTTGCACTCCACGAGGAGACTGCCTGTTACGCAAATGCAGTAAGCCAAGGTAAGTTGCTAGCTAGCATTAAACTTATCTTATAAAAAACAATCAATCAATCATAATCACTAGTTATAACTACACATGGTTGATGATATTACTAGTTTATCTAGTGTGCCCTGCGTTGCATATAATCGATGCAACGCTGGGGGATGATTTAACAAAAGCGCATTTGCGAAAAAAGCACAATCGTTAGACGACTGTACCTAACCATAAACATCAATGCCTTTCTTAAAATCAATACACAGAAGTATATTTTTTTAAACCTGCATATTTAGCTAAAAGAAATCCAGGTTAGCAGGCAATATTAACCAGGTGAAATTGTGTCACTTCTCTTGCACGCAGAGTCAGAACTAACAACAAAAAAAAAAAAAAAACGTTATTCAAGTTCTTTAATTTATAAAGAAAAACCTAAAACAGTCCCATCTGGTGCAAACACAAAGACAGGAACAATCACCCACAAACACACAGTGAAACCCAGGCTACCTAAATATGGTTCCCAATCAGAGACAATGACTAACACCTGCCTCTGATTGAGAACCATATCAGGCCAGACATAGAAATAGACAAACAAGACATCCAACATAGAATGCCCACTCAGATCACACCCTGACCAACCAAAACAGAAACATACAAAGCAAACTATGGTCAGGGTGTGACAAATATTTAAACTTAGGGATGCCACCCGTTAGATAAAATACCGTAACGGTTCCGTATTTCACTGAAATAATAAATGTTTTGTTTTCGAAATTATAGTTTCCGGATTCGACCATATTAATGACCAAAGGCTCGTATTTCTGTGTGTTATTATGTTATAATTAAGTCCATGATTAGTTATTTGACAGAGCAGTCTGACTGAGCGATGGTAGGCAGCAGCAGGCTCTTAAGCATTCATTCAAACAGCACTTTAGTGCATTTTGCCAGCAGCTCTTCACAACCACATCGCTGTTTATGACTTCAAGCCTATCAGCCTAATGGCTGTTGTAACCGATGTGAAATGGCTAGCTAGTTAGCGGGGTGTGCGCTAATAGCGTTTCAAACGTCACCCGCTCTGAGACTTGGAGTGGTTGTTCCCCTTGCTCTGCATGGGTAACGCTGCTTCGAGTGTGGCTGTTGTCTATGTGTTCATGGTTCGAGCCCAGGTAGGGGCGAGGAGAGGGATGGAAGCTATACTGTTACACTGGCAAAGGTATATGAAATACAAATGGTATAGAGAGAAATAGTCCTACAAATACTATATTAACTACAACCTAAAAACCTCTTACCTTGGAATATTGAAGTGTCATGTTAAAAGGAACCACCAACTTTCAAATGTTCTCATGTTCTGAGCATGTTCTGAGCTCAAACATTAGCTTTTTTACATGGCACATATTGCACTTTTACTTCTCCAACACTTTGTTTTTGCATTATTTAAACCAAATTGAACATGTTTCATTATTTATTTGAAGCTAAATTTATTTTTATTGATGTATTATATTAAGTTAAAATAAGTGTTAATTCAGTATTGTTGTAATTGTCATTATTACAAATAAACAAATAAAAATCGGCCGATTAATCAGTATCGGCCTTTTTTGGTCCTCCATTAATCGGTATCGGCATTGAAAAATCATAATCGCGCGACCTCTTGTTAGCACAGCTGAAAACTGTTGTCCTGATTAAAGAAGCAATAAAACTGGCCTTCTTTAGACTAGTTGAGTATCTGGAGCATCAGCATTTGTGGGTTCGATTACAGGCTCAAAATGGCCAGAAACAAAGAACTTTCTTCTGAAACTCATCAGTCTATTCTTGTTCTGAGAAATGACAGCTATTCCATGTGAGAAATTGAAGATCTCGTACAACGCTGTGTACTACTCCCTTCACAGAACAGCGCAAACTGGCTCTAACCAGAATAGAAAGAGGAGTGGGAGGCACCGGTGCACAACTGAGCAAGAGGACAAGTACGTTAGAGAATCTAGTTTGAGAAACAGACGCCTCACAAGTCCTCAACTGGCAGCTTCATTAAATAGTACCCACAAAACACCAGTCTCAACGTCAACAGTGAAGAGGCGACTCCGGGATGCTGGCCTTCTAGGCAGAGTTCCTCTGTCCAGTGTCTGTGTTCTTTTGCCCATCTTAATCTTTTATTTTTATTGGTCAGTCTGAGATATGGCTTTTCTTTGCAACTCTGCCTAGACCAGCTTCCGGAGTTGCTTCTTCACTGTTGACGTTGAGACTGGTTATTACACAATGGTTATTATGGCCAAACAGTTATATTTTGTTTCATCAGACCAGAGGACATTTCTCCAAAAAGTACTTTGTCCCCATGTGTAGTTACAAAGCGTAGTCTGGATTTTTTAATGGCGGTTTTGGAGCAGTGGCTTCTTCCTTGCTGAGCGGCCTTTCAGGTTATGTCTACATAGGACTCGTTTTACTGTGGATATAGATACTTTTGTACCGGTTTCCTCCAGCATCTTCACAAGGTCCTATCAACGGGACATATCCTACCAACAGGGCAAGTGCACCGGCAAGATAGAACAGTTCACTCTGGTAAGACGGTGGGGGGGGTGGGGTATCCACACTACTTGCCTAGAGAGTTTTCAGCTATACCTCACCCAGAGGTGGCGGTCCTTGTGGCCGGATACTTTAATGCAGGGAAACTTAAATCATTTCTACCAAATTTCTATCAACATGTTAAATGTGCAACCAGAGAGAAAAAAATTCTAGCTCACCTGTACTCAGCACACAGAGACGCGTACAAAGCTCTTCCTCACCCTCCATTTGGTAAATCCGACCAGAACTCTATCCTCCTGATTCCTGCTTACATGGAACAATTAAAGCAGGAAGCACCAGTGACTTGGTCTATAAAAAAGTGGTCAGATGAAGCAGATGCTAAACTACAGGACTATTTTGCTAGCACAGACTGGAACATGTTCCGGGATTCTTCCGATGTACACCACATCAGTCACTGGCTTTATCAATTAGTGCATTGAGGACATCGTCCCCACAGTGACTGTACGTACATACCCCAACCAGAAGCCATGGATTACAGGCAACATTCGCACTGAACTAAAGGGTAGAGCTGCCGCCTTCAAGGTGTGGGACTCTAACCCGGAAGCTTACAAGAAATCCTGCTATGCCCTGTGATGAACCATCAAACAGGCAAAGCATCAATACAGGGTAAGATTGAATCATACTACACCAGCTCCGATGCTCGTCTTATGTGGCAGGGCTTGCAAACTATTACAGACTAAAAAAGGAAGCACAGCCACGAGCTGCCCAGTGACACGAGCCTACCAGACGAGCTACATCACTTCTATGCTGGCTTCGAGGCAAGCAACACTGAGGCATGCATGAAAGCATCAACTGTTCTGAACGACTGTATGATCACGCTCTCCGTAGCCGACATGAGTAAGACCTTTAAACAGGTCAACATACACAAGGCTGCGGGCCCAGACGGATTACCAGGACGTGTGCGCCGGGCATGTGCTGACCAACTGGCAGGTGTCTTCACTGACATTTTCAACATGTCCCTGATTGAGTCTGTAATACCAACATGTTTTAAGCAGACCACCATAGTGCCTGTGCCCAAAAACACTAAGGTAACCTGCCGTGGCGGATGTGTTGTTATCTACCCTCACCACCTGGGGGCGGCCCGTCGGGAAGTTCAGGATCCAGTTACAGAAGGTGTTTAGTCCCAGGATCCTTAGCTTAGTGATTAGCTTTGAGGGTACTATGGTGTTGAACTCTGAGCCATAGTCAATGAATAGCATTCTCACATAAGTGATCCTTTTGTCCAGGTGGAAAAGGGCAGTGTGGAGTGCAATCTGCGGATCTTTTTGGGCAGTATGCAAATTGGAGTGGGTCCAGGGCTTCTGGGATGAGGGTGTTGATGTGAGCCATGACCAGCCTTTCAAAGCACTTCATGGCTACAGATGTGAGTCCTACGGGTCTGTAGTCATTTAGGCAGGTTACCTTAGTGTTTTTGGGCACAGGCACTATGGTGGTCTGCATGTTGGTATTACAGACTCGAACAGGGAGAGGTTGAAAATGTCAGTGAAGACACTTGCCAGTTGGTCAGCGCATGCTCGCAGTACACATCCTGGTAATCCGTCTGACCCTGCGGCCTTGTGTATGTTGACATGTTTAAAGGTCTTACTCACATTGGCTGCGGAGAGCGTGATCATGCAGTCTTCCAGAACAGCTGGTGCTCTCATGCATGTTTCAGTGTTATTTGCCTCAAAGCGAACATAGAAGTAGTTTAGCTCGTCTGGTAGGCTCGTGACTGGGTAGCTCTCGGCTGTGCTTCCCTTTGTAGTCTAATGGTTTGCAAGCCCTGCCACATCCGACGAGCGTCAGAGCCGGTGTAGTATGATTAGATCTTATTCCTGTATTGACGCTTTGCGTCATTGAAGCTTTGTGGTAAGGTGTTGGGACTGCTGTTGGAACAGCTTTATGTAAGCCCTAACAGTTTGTGTGCACCATGTGTCACCGTTATAGTGCAATTAATGTATTGTTTAGTGTTGTGGCTTTGCTGGCATGCATCCCACTTTTTGTTTTTTTTTACACCAAGATTTACATGCTAAAATCGCCCAATTGTTAAAGCCGTACTCCTGCTTTTCCCTGTAAATTAATCCCTACAGAACATAACACATGGGAAATACAATACCTGATACCATGATGAAATGCTGAGCTCCCAGAATACACTCACACACTGCCACACATTCCGAGATCTACGCAGTGAACCCTGCAAAGTTTGTTATCCATTCCCAAATCCCTTGTTCTTTCCAAAATCCCTTTAGGAAGAGGGGGATTAAGGTCCCTCACCCCAGGAATTTCACAGCACAGTCACACACATAAAATGTATTATAATTTGATCTGTTATCATCTGGTGTTATCAGGGATCTGTGTTTAGGAACACACGCACGCATGCACGCATCTGGGGTTGTTATCAGGAACCTGTGTGAAGGTCCAGATAACATAACATGTTAGAATTTAGACTGTAATAGCACTGCACAAGTTATCAATTAATAGGCCTTTACATGTAGGGTAGTAGAGTAGAGGCTAGAGGTCGACCGATTATGTTTTTCAACTCCGATACCGATTATTGGAGGACCCAAAAAAACCAATGCTGATTAAATCGGCCGATTTATTTATATATATATTTATATATATGTAATAATGACAATTACAACAATAATGAATGAACACTTCTTTTAACTTAATATAATACATCAATAAAATCTATTTAGTCTCAAATAAATAATGAAACATTTTCAATTTAATTTAAATAAAGTAAAAACTAAGTGTTGGAGAAGAAAGTAAAAGTGTTACGGTTTTCTAGGTGTGAAGGATAGTCGGACCAAAATGCAGCGTGTAGATTGCGATCCATGTTTAATGAACAACGTGAAACACGAATAAACACAAAACAAAGAACGTAACGAAAACCGAAACAGCCTATACTTGTGTAAATAAATAAAGAGATAGGAACAACGACACTAAGGACAATCACCCACGACAAACTCAAAGAATATGGCTGCCTAAATATGGTTCCCAATCAGAGACAACGATAAACACCTGCCTCTGATTGAGAACCACTCCAGACAGCCATAGACTTTGCTAGATAACCCCACTAGCTACAATCCCAATACATACACACCAAAACACCAAGACAAAACACACCACAATACAAAAACCCCATGCCACACCCTGGCCTGACCCAATACATGAAGAAAAACACAAAATACTTAGACCAGGGCGTGACAGAACCCCCCTAAGGTGCGGACTCCCAAACGCACCTCAAAACAATAGGGAGGGTCCGGGTGGGCGTCTGTCCATGGTGGCGGCTCCGGCGCGGGACGTGGAACCCACTCAGTCAATGTCTTAGTCCCCTCTCCTCGAGTCCCTGGATAGTCCACCCTCGCCGCCGACCATGGCCTAGTAGTCCTCACCCAGAAACCCACTGGACTGAGGAGCAGATCGGGACTGAAGGACAGCTCGGGACTGAGGGGAAGCTCGGGAGTGAGGGGAAGCTCGGGAGTGAGGGGAAGCGCGGGAGTGAGGGGAAGCTCGGGAGTGAGGGGAAGCTCGGGAGTGAGAGAAAGCTCGGGAGTGAGAGAAAGCTCGGGAGTGAGAGAAAGCTCGGGAGTGAGGCAGGCTCGGGAGTGAGGAGAACCAGATCCTGGCTGGGAGTGAGAGAAGCTCGGGAGTGAGAGATCCTGGCTCAGGCAGGTAGGTAGATCTACCAGATCCTGGCTGGCTGGTGGTCTCAGCAGATCCTGGCTGACTGGCAGATCCTGGCTGACTGGCGGATCTGGCCGATCTGGCGGATCCTGGCCGACTGGCAGTTCTGGCAGATCCCTGGCGGATCTGGAAGAGTCTGGCTGACTGGCAGATCTGGAAGAGTCTGGCTGACTGGATCAGATCTGGCAGATCTGGAAGAGTCTGGCTGACTGGCAGATCTGGAAGAGTCTGGCAGAGTCTGGCTGACTGGCAGAGTCTGGCTGACTGGCAGATCTGGAAGAGTCTGGCTGACTGGCGGATCTGGAAGAGTCTGGCTGACTGGCGGATCTGGAAAAGTCTGGCTGACTGGCGGATCTGGAAGAGTCTGGCTGACTGGCGGATCTGGAAGAGTCTGGCTGACTGGCGGATCTGGAAGAGTCTGGCTGACTGGCGGATCTGGAAGAGTCTGGCTGACTGGCGGATCTGGAAGAGTCTGGCTGACTGGCGGATCTGGAAGAGTCTGGCTGACTGGCGGATCTGGAAGAGTCTGGCAGATCTGGAAAAGTCTGGCCGACTGGCGGATCCTGGCAGACTGAAAGATCTGGCTGCTCCATGCTGACTGGCGGCTCTGGCTGCTCCACGCTGACTGGCGGCTCTGATTGCTCCATGTAGGCTGACAGCTCTGGCGGCTTCTTACAGACTGGCAGCTCTGGCGGCTCCGTGCAGACTGGCAGCTCCTTGCAGACTGGCAGCTCCTTGCAGACTGGCAGCTCTGGCTGCTCCATGCAGACTGACAGCTCTGGCTGCTCTATGCAGACTGACAGCTCTGGCTGCTCCATGCAGGCTGGCAGCTCTGGCTGCTCCATGCAGGCTGGCAGCTCTGGCTGCTCCATGCAGGCTGGCAGCTCTGGCTGCTCCATGCAGGCTGGCAGCGCTGAACAGGCGGGAGACTCCAGCAGCGCTGTAGAGGAGAAAGGCTCCGGCAGCGCTGAACAGACGGGAGACTCTGGCAGCGCAGGAGAGGAGAAAGGCTCCGGCAGCGCTGAAGAGGCAAGGCGCACTGTAGGCCTGATGCGTGGTGCTGGTACTGGTGGTACTGAACCGAGAACACGCACAGGAAGCCTGGTGCGGGGAGCTGCTACCGGAGGGCCGGAGTGTGGAGATGGCACAGGATGGGCTAGACCGTGAAGGCGTACTGGAGATCTTGAGAGCAGTGCTGGCACAGGACGTGCAAGGCTAGGGATGTGCACAGGAGGCCTGGTGCGTGAGGCTGGCACCAACTTCACCAGCCGACTAACACGCACCTCAGGACGAGTATGGAGCGCTAATCCAGGTGCCATCAAATCCCCAACACGTTCCGTCGGGCGAATTCCATGCAAAAGCACCAACACAGCAACTCCCTCATTTCTCTCTCCTCCAATTTCCCCATTAACTCCTTCACAGTCTCTGTTTCGCTCACCTCCAACACCGGCTCTGGTTCTGGTCTCCTCCTTGGCTCCTCACGATAAACAGGGAGAGTTGGCTCAGGTCTGACTCCTGACTCTGCCACACTCCCTGAGCCCCCCAATACATTTTTGGGGCTGATTCTCAGGCTTCCTTCCGAGTCGCCGTGCTGCCTCCTCATACCGGCGCCTCTCCGCTTTCGCCGCCTCCAGTTCTTCTTTGGGGCGGCGATATTCTCCAGGCTGAGCCCAGGGTCCTTCTCCGTTTAGGATTTCCTCCCATGTCCAGAAATCCTTAGAGCGCATCTCCTCTTTGGGCTGCTCCTGCCTGTTGACACGCTGCTTGGTCCGTTGGTGGTGGGTGATTCTGTTACGGTTTTCTAGGTGTGAAGGATAGTCGGACCAAAATGCAGCGTGTAGATTGCGATCCATGTTTAATGAACAACGTGAAACACGAATAAACACAAAACACTACAAAACAAAGAACGTAACGAAAACCGAAACAGCCTATACTTGTGTAAATAAATAAAGCGATAGGAACAACGACATTAGGGACAATCACCCACGACAAACTCAAAGAATATGGCTGCCTAAATATGGTTCCCAATCAGAGACAACGATAAACACCTGCCTCTGATTGAGAACCACTCCAGACAGCCATAGACTTTGCTAGATAACCCCACTAGCTACAATCCCGATACATACACACCAAAATACCAAGACAAAACACACCACAATACAAAAACCCCATGCCACACCCTGGCCTGACCCAATACATGAAGAAAAACACAAAATACTTAGACCAGGGCGTGACAAAAAGTGCAATATGTGCCATGTAAAAAAGCTAACGTTTAAGTTCCTTGCTCAGAATATGAGAACATATGAAAGCTGGTGATTCCTTTTAACATGAGTCTTCAATATTCCCAGGTCATGAAGTTTTAGATTGTAGTTATTATAGGATTATTTCTCTCTATACCATTTGTATTTCATATACCATTGACTATTGGATGTTCTAATAGGTACTTTAGTATTGCCAGCCTAATCTCGGGAGTTGATAAAGTTGAAGTCATAAACAGCGCAATGCTTGAAGCATTGCGAAGAGCTGCTGGCAAACGCAGTAAAGTGCTGTTTGAATGAAAGCTTACGAGCCTGCTGCTGCCTACCACCACTCAGTCAAACTGCTCTATCAAATCAGACTTAATTATAATATAATAACACACAGAAATACGAGTCTTAGGTCATTAATATGGTCAAATCCGGAAACTATCGTTTCGAAAACAAAACGTTTATTCTTTCAGGGAAATACAGAACCATTCCGTATTTTATCTAATGGGTGGCATCCATAAGTCTAAATATTGCTGTTAGATTGCACAACCTTCAATGTTGTCATAATTACGTAAAATTCTGGCAAATTAGTTCGCAATGAGCCAGACGGCCCAAACTGCTGCATATACCCTGACTCTGTTGCACAGAATGCAAGAGAAGTGACACAATTTCCCTAGTTTAATATTGCCTGCTAACCTGAATTTCTTTCAACTAAATATGTAGGTTTAAAAAAATATACTTCTGTGTATTGATTTTAAGAAAGACATTGATGTTTATATGGTTAGGTACATTCGTGCAACGATTGTGCTTTTTTCGTACATGTGTTTGTTAAATCACCCGTTTGCCGAAGTAGGCTATGATTCAATGATAAATTAACAGGCACCGCATCAATTACAGTACACTTACAGTACACTTCAACTATGACAGACAAAATGAGAAAAAAAATCCAGAAAATCACATTGTAGGATTTTTAATGAATTTATTTGCAAATTATGGTGGAAAATAAGTATTTGGTCACCTACAAACAAGCAAGATTTTGGCTTTCACAGACCTGTAACTTCTTCTTTAAGAGGCTCCTCTGTCCTCCACTCGTTACCTGTATTAATGGCACCTGTCCCAGAATCCCTGTCCACAACCTCAAACAGTCATACTCCAAACTCCACTATGGCCAAGACCAAAGAGCTGTCAAAGGACACCAGAAACAAAATTGTAGACCTGCACCAGGCTGGGAAGACTGAATCTGCAATAGGTAAGCAGCTAGGTTTGAAGAAATCAACTGTGGGAGCAATTATTAGGAAATGGAAGACATACAAGACCACTGATAATCTCCCTCGATCTGGGGCTCCACCCAAGATCTCACCCCGTGGGGTCAAAATGACCACAAGAATGGTGAGCAAAAATCCCAGAACCACACAGGGGGACCAAGTGAATGACCTGCAGAGAGCTGGGACCAAAGTAACAAAGCCTACCATCATCAAGGGCATTGAAGATGAAACGTGGCTGGGTCTTTCAGCATGACAATTATCCCAAACACACCGCCCGGGCAACGAAGGTGTGGCTTCGTAAGAAGCATTTCAAGGTCCTGGAGTGGCCTAGCCAGTCTCCAGTTCTCAACCCCATAGAACATCTTTGGAGGGAGTTGAATGTCCATGTTGCCCAGCAACAGCCCCAAAACATCACTGCTCTAGAGGAGCTCTGCATGGAGGAATGAGCCAAAATACTAGCAACAGTGTGTGAAAACCTTGTGAAGACTTACAGAAAACATTTGACCTCTGTTATATACCCTTTGTTGGCAATGACAAAGTATTGAGATAAACTTTTGTTATTGACCAAATACTTATTTTCCACCATAATTTGCAAATTCATTAAAAATCCTACCATTTTTTTCCCTCATTTTGTCTGTCATAGTTCAAATGTACCTATGATGAAAATTACAGGCCTCTCATCTTTTTATGTGGGAGAACTTGCACAATTGGTGGCTGACTAAATACTTTTTTTGCCCCACTGTATATGCAACGCAGGACAAGCTAGATAAACTAGTCATATCATCAACCATGTGTAGTTAAGATTGATTGTTTTTTTTAAAGATATGTTTAATGCTAGCTAGCACCTTACCTTGGCTCCTTGCTGCACTTGCATAACAGGTAGTCAGCCTGCCACGCAGTCTCCTCGTGGAGTGCAATGTAATCGGCCATGATCGATGTCCAAAAATGCTGATTACTGAATGTTATGAAAACTTGAAATCTTCCCTAATTAATTGGCCATTCTGATTAATCAGTCGACCTCTAGTAGAGGCCCAACCGGCCACCAGATGGCACTATCTTGTTTAATCTGAGTTTGACTTCAATGTGCTCAGCTGGCTATGCAATTGTTTTTCCCAGCGACCGGCTCATACATAAAACATCCTTCATTCAGGCTGCAAAGGCGTCGGTTTCCTCAACTCGATTTAATGGTCCATGGACCTAAAAGAACTGGGAAAATATGTGTACTGTCTTAATAAAACAATATTTTCCCCCACCATGCTAGAATGGCCAATGCTACATCCTGATGTTGCTGCACTGTGTTCAGGCAGGGGTAAACAACAGACTGCTGCAACCTGATTGTCTAAACGCGGTGTGCAACATCTGGAAATGTTGATTGTTTTATTAAGACAGTAGGCCTACGCATATTTGCTTGCGATATGGCTTTCAAAACATATGGCCCTTATCTTTCATCAGTGAGAAACAATACTTCAAATAAAAAAGATAACTACTACAGCTAGTGTTTGCACAGATCCATTCAGCTATGGGTGTGTCCATCCGACGAAACGACACTTCTGCTACACTTCCTGAGTTACACTTACACACATGCTAGATAACTAATTAGCACAGTTGGTCGCCTCGTCTTCCGTCTGTTTTCCTTAAACAAGCGCTGTAGCATGCAGACACGGCCGTGTAGGAACACTAACCCTATCAAGGCGTGTATCAATATAAACTTTTTTTAATGATTTCTCGCTGATATGAAAGATAAGGTCCTTATGCTTCCATAACTGTACAGCAAGCGATGCATATTAATGTTCAGACCGAGCATCAGGGATCTTAACAAAACTCCCCCCTACAGAAGACACCTTCGTCCAATGACTCTAATGTGTAATGGAATGGAATTGAGAGTCCTGATCAATGACATTTGAATTAAACCAGATCAAAGTACAGTATGGTGACCAAATTCTGAAAAATCACTGTTGCTTCTAGTTTGATAACGTTTGATCATAAAGTTACTGGTCCCCTCCCCCATGTCAAACACTTTGATTCAGGAGGCGGGATTATTAAGGGGTTAAGGTGACATCACCCTAACCCTCATTTTAATACACCAATGATAACATGATGTTCTCTTACCTAATCTAAATAAGTACCACTTTGTAACCAACATTGAAGAAGGCGTGTTTGTAGAGGGGCGTAGTTTATATAGCTAGATAGCTACTCTACTTGTGCCTACAGTAGGGTGTCAGCAAATATATTTAAATGTTTACCCTATTTATCTCTGGCAAAGATACTTACATGTTTCCCCTTTCATTTGTGTCTGGTGTTAGCTAGTTACTGGCTACCTAGGGCTTCAGCCAGCATGGAAGAAAAGGGGGAGGGCCGTTCAAAACCCTGACGCAGTTGTCAAGTCAACACATCAGTCAGTGTTGCAGACATGCCAAACGGGAGATGTATATAAAAAAAAAAAGTTGACATCATTGATGCAATTTCAATGTTGTTTGAGTTGCTTTGTGTATCACCAAATTTTCTTGATGATTATTGCAACACTGAATCCAAGTTGCTTGACATAGGCGTTTTATAGCTGTCAGTCAAGGCAAGCTCATGAATTTAAGCTCTCTGCCCACTCACACTGTCTTTTCAAACTTCCTGGTAGTTAGTCATTTTCTAAAATACATTTCCACTCCTATCCAAAACAAATATTATGGGTGATATTTTAGTCACACAAGAGGCTATTTTACATGGGAATCAGAATGACTGTTCGGGGCCTTTAATATTAACAATTTATTTAAATAGAGTATAATCACAGGAGTGCATACATAATTGATATTCAGCCTCGTGTTCTTACTTGTCTCTGGATGTTCCGTACGCGCTGGTCGTGCTGTTTAGGCGCGGAACACATCTTGAAGATGAGCCACGCGCGCAGGTAATAATACACATCAAATATGACTGAGAGCGGCAGCAGAAACAGACAGACGAATATCCATCTCTGATGAACGATCACGTAGTCTAAGCCTTTCACCTTGATCCACAACAGAAATAGTACTACCAGTCCACCAAGATACAGCAACGGATCCATTTTTACCGCTCTGTTGGTCTACTTGGCCTGATGATGGTCCAATGGGACTTTTCCAGAGAGAAAATCCCTTCTAGGAACAATCGATCTTCTATGACCTTTAGTTGGGAGCAAGCGATGCAAGATTAAAAAGCTTCTGCTTTTAAAATCCAACACAGAATGTTTATGCCAACACGTGCACACACATAAATTCAAACAACCTTAAACACATAGATAGGTGTGTACATTTTGAAGTTAGAATCCAGCCACTCCTGTCGTTCTCTCTGATATGCGAGTCTGGCTGGGTGGTCGGTTTACCCCGCCTCTGGCCGGTGCTCATTGGCGAACAATGCGTCAATCGGGATAACTCCAGTTGCATGTCGGCGCGCTTCGTCCAATCAGAGAGCAGAAAGCTCGTCACACCATTCACCCCCTGCTCATGCCTTCATTAACATACAACAGTTAGGTAATACATGATATAAATCAATAAAACGTTGTAAAAACAAATAAAATAATTTAAAACTAGGCCTACAGTATTTCAATATCCTATTATATGCATGATACAATTATTAAACTATATGAAAAATATAGGCTATATTAATTCAACTATAAACTATTATAACTTCCATATAATTACAATAGTAGTTATTGCGATCATATAGCCAGGAAATAAAACTATACCAATAAAACAGGTAATAAAACTACATTGATTATTAGGATACATGAAACCCTAACCAATGAAAAGAAATGTAATGTGTGAATACAGTGCGAATACATCCTTAAATATCCATAGTTAACTATTAGTCTGAAATCAAACTAAATAAATAATACCATATACCCTATCCATACAGTGAGGTAGGTCTGGATACATAGCTTTAGCCACATCTATGAACTGTCACAGTGACAGGAGCCATGCTTGACTTGGGCAGGAGGAGCTCACCGGAGCTGAGTACCAACACCTCAAATGTTCTACTGCTTGAGCTCCTGTTCCTCTTATAGAATAGTAGCTCAAATGTATTGTGGAGATCCTGTTCCTCTTATAGAATATTAGCTCAAATGTATTGTGGAGATCCTGTTCCTCTTATAGAATAGTAGCTCAAATGTATTGTGGAGCTCCTGCACCTAAATATAAACAGTACCGGTACCCAAAATGAGTATCGACTCCTATTTCAGTCCAAGTCAAGCACTGGCACAGGAGAGATTTCTGACTGCTTGTTTTCAGTTTAATTCACTTTCAGTTGTTGGGTCATATGAAAAGGAGTGAACATGCGAATACACATACACCGAGGCATGCAAACATGCACACACATGAATGGAGCATTACTTGCCTGGTGAGTTGTACACACACATTAGACAAGAGGGTGGGGCGCCAGTAATTAATGGGCTCTGCTGTCAACTCGTCTGTCTCTCCTGCCCGGAACACGCACACCACACACTAATTCTCTCTCTTTTTCTCTCTCTCTCTCACACACTCACTCAGCCCTCCCGGATGATTCTCTCCTGCTTTCAGTGTCTTCATTTAAGAAACTGTATAATATTGACAATTTTTTATGTGAGCTTCTGGATATCATTGGAAAATGGGTCTCTATTATTCTAAAAGAAATTGATGGTGATCACCTCATCTTTTGTCTTCATTTCATCATCCAGTCTGGAAGGAATAAAAGAAAACCAACATTTCCTCCATTTCATTTGTATTTCTACTGCTGTACCTGAAGATAATGAGACTCTGTGCAAATGTCTTTCAACTTTAACTTTCATTTAACTTCAAATCCATTCATCACCTTTGCTTCTTGAATCCAAATAACCCACACGGACCTGGGAATCACACTTGGAATGGGACCTGGTCCCATGGAACTGACCAGAACAGAGCACGCCTAACGGGTTATTTACCAGGGGGTTACATCCCTGGTGATCCCATAGAGAGGGAGATGCCTTCCCTGAACCACAGAAACTAACACACACACAAACCTCATCCCCGGAGGTCCCAGAGCGATGCCTTCCCTCCACCACGGCGCCATCTTCCTCGGAGTCTTTCTCATTGCGACAGGCGGCTCCACTGCCTTTCTCACCTCCTCACAGGTGGGTACCATAAAGAGACACAATGTACAATCTATTATTATTACTTTTATGATTATGGCTAATAATAAAATAATGTTATGTATTATTATTACAGAGCCGCCTGCAGGCGTTCTCTCTGTGCTGTGTGGTGCTGGGAGCCGTCATGCTGATCCTGGGGCTTCTCTGGGCCATGAGTAACAAGCACCAGGTAGAGTACAGCCAAGGAGAGTACCCCAACTTCCCCCAATACCCCCACCAGGGAGAACACCCCAACTATCCCTACCCACACCCAGACCTCAACTACCCTGGCCGGTACGCCCATCCTGACCTGGGACATGTCCTCTTCAGCCCCCGTGGTCCTGTTGGACACTTCCCAGAGTCCCAGTCAGCCCTACTGCAGAGGTAACGCATCCTTCTTGAATTGTTATTGTTGAATTGAAAGTACATTAAAAGGTCAATGAAAGGTTACAATGCACTGTGCATGTACTGTAACTGTCCTTTATGTGTGTGTGTGTTTGTGTCTAGGACCGAGCACCAGCGGCGAGGTGTGTATGGGGCTAATGATGTGGACTACCCCCACTCAGCCCCCCTTCCCGCTACCCCCCCGGGCTGGGCCCCCCACCTCCCTACGAGGTCGCCATAAAGACCACCTGTAGCTCCACCCACCTGCGCCGCGCCTACTCAGACACACACCTGGCCTCGGAACCCCTGTTTGGCCGATCACGGGAGATCAGCTTTGAGGTGTGACATCACCAGACAGGCTCACACACTGCCTCCACCCACCACACTGGAGGAGGAATACTGTGGCCACACCCTTCACTCAGGCTCTTCCAATCAGCTGTCAGCCCATAGGAAAAGGCAGGAATAGGAGATTGCCCTAAAGCAACACTCTGAGCAGCATATTATCTGTCTGTCTTCAACAACCTGTAGTTGAGCATGTTTTCACAAGCTACCTTTTAAATGAGACATTGAGTTTGCCTGGTGCAAAGGAACCGATGGAATAGCCCAAAAGTGCAAACCACACTCAATGTCCGCAGTGCCTTTCCCTGCCTCTGCTAGCTCTTTACATTATATGCATGTGTAACAGAATATAAAAGTTAAATACTATTTAATTATGTAAAGTTCAACAAAATAGTCTGAATACTTGAAATGATTTCATGTCATCTAGTAGTCCTTTTGAAATCCAAATGTGATACATTAATGTGTCTGCGAGGACATCTAGTGGTCAGTCGACATGCTAGGCAACTAAAACCATACAAATACCACATCCAGCCCCTTCTAAAGGGTTTTATCTAGCAGGGATACAGCTATAGTCAACATAGAATTTTCTTAGCAGGTTTATCTGTCGTCTGCATTTGCCGTGCAGCATTTACGGTGAAACGGCCTCTGCAGAAATCAGGGCATTCATACTTCTTGTGCTTCGCGGATCAGCGCAGAGCTGTTGAGTAGAGCTGTTATGAAGTAAGTTGTCAAGGAAGTGAGTTTGTGTTTGTACAGGACCTCCCGCCCCCATCTACCGTCAACCAATCATGTCAATGCAGGACTATACAGCGCTATATGGATCCCTCCACATTGTTACAACATTTTGGAGGCGCATGGCGATGCGGTATGGAGCTCAATTTGGCCTCTGCACGACTCCGGAGGCCACGAAATTGCGTCACACCCTCCAAATGGTGTCTCCTACCACATTTTCAGATCAAGCATAGAATTTACGCAGCGGTTTAGGTTAATGTAGCAGGTTGTTAAGTTTAGGAAAAGGGTTAGCTAAAATAAAACGTTTGACGTCAAATTTGACAAAAGCTGTATCCCATCTAGACATGACCCTTAAAGGCTCTGCATGGTCAATCTGTAACACATGATGACCCACCTGTTCTGCCACAAGGAGAATGTAGTATGTAGAAACCGGCTCCACATACAGAATCAGCCCAGAGATGTATCTCCTTGGCTGATTAATGATTGAGTTATGGTACTTTATAAATGCACATATTGTTATTCTGTGCAATTTTGTTGTACAAGACTATGAATTTAGGAATTAGATTCCAGGGGCCTCATTTATCAATAATGCATAGGCACAAATCTGTGTGTAAATAATGCTTGGGATAATTTCCACGCAAAGTGTGAGATTTATCAATATGAAATATGATTGAGGCTGCACAAATTTAAGCACAGCCATGACATTGCGTATGCACAGTGGCATGTGGTGGAATAAGGGAACTGCTTGTCATGTGTAGAATGAGGAAAATATATGTTGAAAATGTGTGAAGTTGGGAGAGTAATCATTAAATCGTTTTTTTATTCCATTGTATTTCCACTGAATTCATGCAACATACACTACATGACCAAAAGTATGTGGACACCTACTCGTCAAACATCTCATTCCAAAATCATGGGCATTAATATGGAGTTGGTCCCCTCTTTACTGCTATAACAGCCTACATTAATCTGGGAAGGCTTTCCACTAGATGTTGGAACATTGCTGCAGGGACTTGCTTCCATTCAGCCATGAGGATTAGTGAGCTCGGGCAATTAGGCCTGGCGTATTCCAATTCATCCCAAAGGTGTTCGATGGGGTTAAGGTCACCGTTCTGTGCAGGCTAGTCAAGTTCTTCCACACCAATCTCGACAAACACTTTCTGTATGCATCTCGTTTTGTGCACAGGGGCATTGTCATGCTGAAACAGGAAAGGGGCCTCTCCCAAACTTTTGCCATAAAGCTAGAAGCACAGAATGTCATTGTATGCTGTAGCATTAAGATTTCCCTTCACTGGAACAAAGGGGCCTAGTCCAAACCATGACTGTCTTTTAGGGCTCCTGAGTGGGTCAGAAGTCTAAGGCACTGTATCTCAGTGCTAGAAGCATCACTACAGACCCTGGTTCGATCCCAGGCTGTATCACAACCGGCCGTGATCGTGAGTCCCATAGGGCGGCACACAATTGTCTCAGCATCGTCTGGGTTAGGGGAGGTTAAATTTAAAAAAATACAAATTCCCCGAACCAGGACTGCCAGATGGTGAAGTGTGATTCATCACTCGAGAGAACTTGTTTCCACTGCTCCAGAGGCCAATGGCAGTGTGCTTTACACCACTCCAACCGACGCTTGGCATTGTAGACCGTGATCTTAGGCATGTGTGTGGCTGCTAGGGCCATGGAAAGACATCTCATGAAGCTCCCGATGAACAGTTCTTGTGCTGACATTGCTTCCAGGGGCAGTTTGGAACTCGGTAGTGAGTGTTGCAACGGAGGACAGATGATTTTTCTGCGGTACATGCTTCAGCACTCGGAGGTCCCTTTCTGTGAGCTGTGTGGAATACCACTTCCCGGCTGAACCGTTGTTGCTCCTAGAAGTTTCCACTTCACAATAACAGCACTTACAGTTGACCGGGACAGCTCTAGCAGGGCAGAAATTGGATGAACTTAATTGTTGGAAAGGTGGCATTGCATTCTAGTCACTGAGCTCTTCAGTAAGATCATTCTACTGTGAATGTTTGTCTATGGAGATTGCATGGCTGTGTGCTCGACTTTATACTCCTGTCTTTAATGGGTGTGGCTGAAAGAACAACGAAATGGCACCGACAGAGAGAGCTGCTGTGCTTCTAGCTCTCAGGAAACTTTGCTGTATTTAGTTTTTTAAATGTATTATTTCTTACATTATTAGCCCAGAAGTTTTTTGGTGTTATTACATACAGCCGAGAAGAACTATTGGATATCAGAGCAGCTGTAACTCACCAGCTCTACCAGCATTACGACCAGGAACACGACTTTCCTGAATCGGATCCTTTGTTCGCACCCCCAGGGCAAATTAACTGATTCCAGAGGCCAACCCAAAACACCGCTGGCAGAGGTACTCGGATTGGTCTTCTAGTCCGACTTAGGTGCGCACACCACCCACCGCTTCCGAGAATATTACTCGCTAATGTTCAGTCTCTGGATAATAAAGTTGACAAACTCAGTGCGATGATTTCTTTCCAGAGAGACATCAGGGATTGCAACATACTCTGTTTCACAGAATCATGGCTCTTCCGGGATATACTGTTTGAGTCAGTCCAGCCAGTTGGGTTCTTAGTTCATCGCAGAGACAGGAATACATATCTCTCCAGGAAGAAGAAGGTCGGGTGTATGTTACATGATTAACGACTCATGGTGTGATTGTGATAACATACAGGAACTCAAGTCCTTTTGTTCACCTGACCTAGAATACCTCAATCAAATGCCGACCGTATTATCAAACAGTAATTACCCGTGCTAAGGACTATTCTACGCTTGTCTGACCAATCGGAATCCACGCTTCAAAATTGTTTTGATCACGCGGACTGGGATATGTTCCGGGTACCCTTCAACAATAACCTTGACGAATATACTGATATGGTGACTGAGTTTATCAGGAAGTGTATAGGTGATGTTGTACCCACTGTGACTATTGAAACCTACCCTAACCAAAAACCGTGGAGAGATGGCAGCACTCGTGCAAAACTGAAAGCACGAACCACCGCATTTAACCATGGCAAGGTGACTGGGAATATGGTTGAATACAAACAGTGTAGTTATTCCCTCCACAAGGCAATCAAACAGGCAAAATGTCAGTACAGAGATAAAGTGGAGTTGCAATTCAACGGCTCAGACACGAGATGAATGTGGCAGGGTCTGCAGACAATCACGGACAACAAAAGGAAAACCAGCCACGTCGCGGGCACCGACGTCTTGTTTCCAGATAATAAACACTTTCTTCGCCCGTTTTGAGGATAACACAGTGCCACCGCAACCTCAGAGGATGCACAGACCAGCTGGCTATTGTGTTTACGGACATATTCAATATCTTCTTTATCCCAGTCTGCTGTTCCCACATGCTTCAAGATAGCCACCGTTGTTCCTGTACCCAAGAAAGCAAAGATAACTGAACTAAATGACTACCGCCCCGCCCCGTAGCACTCACTTCAGTCATCATGAAGTGCTTTGAGAGACTAGTCAAGGATCATATCACCTCTACCTTACCTGTCACCCTAGACCCACTTCAATTTGCTTACCACACCAATAGATCCACAGACGATGCAATCACCATCACACATCCCTATCCCATCTGGATAAGAGGAATACCTATGTAAGAATGCTGTTAATTGAATATAGTTCAGCATTCAACACCATAGTACCCTCCAAGCTCATCATTCTGCTTGAGGTCCTGGGTCTGAAGCCTGCCCTGCACAACTGGGTCCTGGAATTCCTGTCGGGCCGCCCCCAGGTGGTGAAGGTAGGAAACAACACCTCCACTTCGTTGATCCTCAACACTGGGGACCCACAAGGTGGCGTGCTCAGCATTCATAGACTTGAAATCACTGGCGACTTTAATAAATTGAACACTAGTCACTTTTATAATGTTTACATATTTTGCATTACTCATCTCATATGTATATACTGTATTCTATTCTAATGTATCTTAGTCTATGCCGCTTTGACATTGCTTGTCCATATATTTATATGTGCTTAATTCCATTCCTTTACTTAGATTTGTGTGTATTGGCTATATGTTGTGAAATTGTTAGATATTACTTCACTAATGCTAGAAACACAGGCATTTCGCTACACCCGCAATAACATCTGCTAAGCACTTGTATGTGACCAATAAAATTAGATTTGAAATAGCCAAATCCACTCATTTGAAAGGGTGTCCACATACACTATATATACAAAAGTATCTTGACCTGCTATAGCCTATAATTTGACCACATGAGTGCATTTGTTAAGATAACAATCCATATAAAGTAGAATTTGTTAAATTAGAGGTAGGCCTGTGGGTGAAACTGAACTATTGTTGACATACTATAAAATACTGAGATAATAAAATACTGAGATAATGGCTAATCGAATAAGAGATGGCTGATTTTGCTTTTGGAAGATTTGACACATGCTGCATTTTCCAGAGAGCTCATTTTTAGAGACAGGTGGGAGTTTTTCTGCAAAGTACAGATTGGCTCATCAGATATTGTTTCCCAAAACCAATGTTATATGATTTCTGTGGGGATTTAATACCTACTTTAAAAAAGGCAAACATATGCCATTCCGTTGTACATCCAAGTGATATCCACAACAGGTACCTTTTAAAACAAGCCCTTTTCAACAGGAGCTTGCTGATCGGCATCTCACACCCCGCGATGAGCCAATGTTTTGTATGCAATCATCAGCAAAACTAACAGTAACATACAATTTCCGTACACAATCGCACAACAGTTCGAAGTCAAGAGATTTATTTGCAACGATGGGTTCCCAAATATGAACGGAGAAATAGACGCACCCACAAAAAATACAGTTGAAGTCGGAAGTTTACATACACTTTAGCCAAATAAATTTCAACTCAGTTTTTCACAATTCCTGACATTTAATCCTAGTAATAATTCCACGGCCGTAGGTCAGATAGGCCTTAGGCCACCACTTTATTTTAAGAATGTGAAATGTCATAATAGTAGAGAGAAAGATTTATTTCAGCTTTTATTACTTTCATCACATTCCCAGTTGGTCAGAAGTTTACATACACTCAATTAGTATTTGGTAGCATTGCCTTTAAATTGTTGAACTTGGGTCAAGTGTTTCAGGTAGCCTTCCAAAAGCTTCCCACAATAAGTTGGGCGAGTTTTGGCCCATTCCTCCTGACAGAGCTGGTGTAACTGAGTCAGGTTTGTAGGCCTCCTTGCTCAAACATGCTTTTTCAGTTCTGCCCCAAAAAATTCTATAGAATGAAGTTCAGGGCTTTGTGATGGCCACTCCAATAACTTGACTTTGTGGTCCTTAAGCCATTTTGCCACAACTTTGTAAGTATGCTTTGGGTCATTCTCCATTTGCGACCAAGCTTTAACTTCCTGACTGATGTCTTGAGATGTTGCTTCAATATATCCACAGAATTTTCTTTCCTCATTATGCCATCTATTTTGTAAAGTGCACCAGTCCCTCCTGCAGCAAAGCATCCCCACAACATGATGCTGCCACCCTTGTACTTCACGGTTGGGATGGTGTTCTTCAGCTTGCAAGCCTCCCCCTTTTTCCTCCAAACATAATGATGATCATTACTTTCAAACAGTTCTATTTTTGTTTCATCAGACCAGAGGACATTTCTCCAAAAAGTACGATCTTGTCCACATGTGCAGTTGCAAACCATAGTCCGGCTTTGTTATGGCAGTTTTGGAGCAGTGGCTTCTTACTTTCTGAGCGGCCTTTCAGGTTATGTTGATATAGGACTCGTTTTACTGTGGATATAAACTGAGCAAAAAAAGAAATGTCCTCTCACTGTCAACTGTGTTTATTTTCAGCAAACTTAACGTGTAAATATTTGTATGAACATAATATTCAACAACTGAGACATAAACTGAACAAGTTCCACAGACATGTGACTAACAGAAATAGAATAATGTGTCCCTGAACAAAGGGGGGGTCAAAATCAAAAGTAACAGTCAGTATCTGGTGTGGCCACCAGCTTCATTAAGTACTGCAGTCCATTCCTCCTCATGGACTGCACCAGATTTGCCAGTTCTTGCCATGAGATGTTACCCCACTCTTCCACCAAGGCACCTGCAAGTTCCCGGACATTTCTGGGAGGAATGGCCCAAGCTCTCACCCTCCGATCCAACAGGTCCCAGACGTGCTCAATGGGATTGAGATGCGGGCTCTTCACTGGCCATGGCAGAACACTGACATTCCTGTCTTGCAGAAAAGCACGCACTGAACGAGCAGTATGGCTGGTGGCATTGTCATGCTGGAGGGTCATGTCAGGATGAGCCTGAAGGAAGGGTACTACATGAAGGAGGAGAATGTCTTCCCTGTAATGCACAGCGTTGAGATTGCCTGCAATGACAACAAGCTCAGTCCGATGATGCTGTGACACACCGCCCCAGACCATGACAGACCCTCCACCTCCAAATCTGCAAGCTGTTAGTGTCTTAATGACCGTTCCACGGGTGCATGTTAATTAATTGTTTATGGTTCATTGAACAAGCATGGGAAACAGTGTTTAAACCCTTTACAATGAAGATCTGTGAAGTTATTTGGATTTTTACGAATTATCTTTGAAAGACAGGGTCCTGAAAAAGGGACGTTTCTTTTTTTGCTGAGTTTAGATACTTTTTTACCCGTTTCCTCCAGCCTCTTCACAAGGTCCTTTGCTGTTGTTCTGGGATATATTTGCACTTTTCGCACCAAAGTATGTTCATCTCTAGGAGACGGGACATGTCTCCTTCCTGAGCGGTATGACGGCCGCATGGTCCCATCTTTATACTTGCGTACTATTGTTTGTACAAATGAACGTGGTACCTTCAGGCGTTTGGAAATTGCTCCCAAGGATTAACTAGACTTGGAGGTCCACAATCTTCTTCTGAGGTCTTGGCTGATTTATTTTGATTTCCCCATGATGTCAAGCAAAGAGGCACTGAGTTTGAAGGTAGGCCTTGAAATACATCCACAGGTACACCACCTCCAATTCACTCAAATGATGTAAATTAGGCTATGAGAAGCTTCTAAAGCCATGACATCATTTTCTGGAATTTTCCAAGCTGTTTAAAGGCACAGTCTACTTAGTGTATGTAAACTTGTGACCCACTGGAATTGTGATACAGTGGATTATAAATGAAATAATCTGTCTTGTAAACAATTGTTGGAAAAATTACTTGTGTCATGCACAAAGTAGATATCCTAACTGACATGGTTAAACTATAGTTTGTTAATTTGTGGAGTGGTTGAAAAATGAGTTTTAATGACTCCAACATAAGTGTATGTAAACGTCTGACTTCAACTGTATATCCCCAAACAATTTAAACTATATAAACAGGTTTCCATGCTTAATGTGCAAGTGATAGGTTATGTGACGCGCAAAAGGACACTGAATATGGTGGCCAGGTGGAACGCACTGCTCGGTCATTCTACTGCTCGGTCATTCTACAGAACAGCAATGTTAGCATGTTGTTATTTTTACTGGTCACGCCACAACTGAGCGAGCCCCAAAAAACATTTTGGTTTTACTCAATCTCTGATACTAGCACCTCAATTTCTGTCTTGGAAAAGTGTTTTTTTCTTTGCTTTGTTTGGTTGCGAGTTGAATTTCATGGTACGCCGTTATATATTCCCCCTGGGCTTTAGAAATCTTGTAAGGATTGGCCCCTTTAAAAATAAATTGCCTAAAATGACATACCCAAATCTAACTGCCTGTAGCTCAGGCCCTGAAGCAAGGATATGCATATCATTGATACCATTTGAAAGGAAACACTTAAGTTTGTGGAAATGTGAAAGGAATGTAGGAGAATATAATACATTAGATCTGGTAAAAGATAATACAAAGAAAACACTTTTTTTGTACCATCATCTTTGAAATGCAAGAGAAAGGCCATAATGTATTATTCCAGCCCATGTGCAATTTAGATTTTGGACACTAGATGGCAGCAGTGTCTGTACAAAGTTTCAGACTGATCCAATGAACCATTGCATTTCTGTTCAAAATTTTGCATCAAGACTGCCCAACTGTGCCTAATTTGTTTATAACTTTTCATGTTCAAAATTGTGCACTTTCCTCAAACAATAACATGGTATTATTTCACTGTAATAGCTACTGTAAATTGGACAGTGCAGTTAGATTAACAAGAATGTAAGCTTTCTGCCAACATCAGTTATGTCTATGTCCTGGGAAATGTTCATGCTACTTACAACCTCATGCTAATCACATTAGCCTATATTAGCTCAACTGTCCTGTAAGGGACCCACCAATTCTGAAGAACTTTTAAAAGGGGTGATTTTGACCAAATGGTTAATTTGGGGCGTTTCCGAAATGCAACTACCCAAGGTCGTGCACAACCACTGAGGCTAAGAACAATTTTTATTTATCAATGGTTCTCCCCTTCTGGTGTGCGTCTGACGCTAGTAGGATTGTTTGATAAATCACAAATGTTATATGCGTATGAACTTCCTAAATACCGTTCGGGAGTAGTATTTTAGAATAGTTTCTACGCAACGTTACATTGATAAATGAGGCTCCAGGTTAGGCTCTCTCGATCAACACATTCTGGTAATAGAGATGACTGACTGGCCAGTCAATCATCACATTTTAATCATTGAAGATTATAGGTTTGCTTGTTCACTTAAACAATTTGAACCAAAGTGATCTGCTTCAGAGATAATAACCTACACTGTCCAACTAATTGAAAACGAGTCTATGGATAATTAATTACACCACACAATAGGAATGGCATATATCCTCCCCCCTCCTCACACAGCTTCGTCTAGATAAATCAACAGCCAAACATGTTTTTGATAAAACACTGACGATATCCAGATCTTTCTCTTCTCCGCCACTGCCCCACCCTGTCTCTCTCCGTTCCCGCCCCCTCTCTCTGTCTTGATCCTTTCCTCCTACGGTCACCGAATAACATTCAGAAACCGACTTCCTTTTACCACGCGCAGGGGCTGTGTGACTACCGGGGGCGAGTGTCCTGCCCTGCCCACAACTCGACACACATTCAATGTCGACCGCGATGCAACGTTATAACGGATTTAAAGGATCGATCAAGATTACCTCTGGCAAAGCAAGCGGGATGAGTTTTAAATTATACTCTCGGTCGAGTAGAATCATTTGATTCTTGAGATTCTTAAATTTTGTTTAGATAACAATCACAGCCCCGCATGCCACATGGAAAGCATAAAGGAAGAAACTAGTTGAAGAGATTAGTAAAAAAACAACGGAGATGTATAGAAACTAAATAATACTATCCTTCCTTTATCCCCGGCTGGGCAACTGGAAGCTTCTTCAGAAGGTAAAATGGTATGCCCTAGTTCAATCAACAAGTGATCATCTGATAACTATCTAACCCTCTTTGATATCTCAATTTAAATTCAATTTAAAGGGCTTTATTGGCATGGAAAGCACATGTTTACATTGCCAAAGCAAGTGAAATTGACAAGAAACAAATGGGAAATAAACAATATAAAAAATTAACAATAAACATTACACTCATTCATCTTTCTCTCTCTCCCCTGCAGATTGTGTATGATGGTGTTGCAGGAGGAGTGTAGTGTGTGTGAGCCAAGTCAGGGAGTAACTCCAGGCAGACAGAGGGAGAGAACGAGGCCATCTCCCCAGGGCATGCTGCTATCTCTAGGCCCAGTGATGATGGTAGGAGGGTGCAGATTTCTAGCTGTGTGTGTCTTTTTTCGTTAACAAGTATATAGATGGTGTCCTGGCTTACTGTATGTATGTATGTATGTATGTATGTATGTATGTATGTATGTATGTATGTATGTATGTATGTATGTATGTATGTATGTATGTATGTATGTATGTATGTATGTATGTAGGTAGTAGGGGGTTTCCTGACTCTGCAAGGTCCAGCCCTCTGGCTGGGGGTGCTGATGGCTGTTACCGGAGCGACACTGACCACCGCGGGACTCTGTATTGTCATGACAACGCTACAGGTGTTGGACGTACCTGGACACTTCCTGTTACACCCCCGCACAGGAACACGCTACAGCCCACACCAGGCCCTGGCCATCCAGAGGTAAACACACACAGGGCTGTTACGGCAGTCATGAGTCATGACCACAGTAAAATTTCACGTGACCGTTGAGTCACGGTAATCTCCTCTTATGCACTCCTCGTGTTGTCTATTTTTCATCTTTTTTTTCTCCCTGCATTGTTGGGAAGGGCCCCGTAAGTAAGCATTTTACTGTTAGTCTTCACCTGTTGTTTAGGAAGCATGCGACAAATATTTTTTTTTTTTGATTTGACATGCATTGGTAGTACCAAACACACTGACGACCATCAGGTCCTAATGGCCTGGTACTTTATTGTACCTGTAACCAGTCAGACATCAATGCATATGCAATCAAAAATCACATCAAACTCATCAAAACAGTATTTTTGCGTTTAAAACTCACCTCAATGTGATTGATCAATTTGAAGAAAGAAGTTCAACAAGGGGTTGAAACAGAGTGGAAAACATGGTCCATGTGGGTGTGGTTTCAAAGCCTAACACAAGGAAATGGACAGCCCTTTCTAAGGTGAGGATGAATTAAAAACATACATACGTATATTAGAGCTTATGCATACACATAGGCTTATATATGAGCCCAAGCCTGAACCACCCCCAAATTAAAAGAATAATTGTGCCGTACGTTACACAATGCATAGCCTATCGCATATTACGCACAGCAGAAAAACAAAACAAAAAAACAGATTTAAGATGTCTTTGGTACATAATTGGTCTAGCCTATACTCCAAAATCAAACAAATTCTAGTAATCGCCTTTGAGTGTGGACTGTATTATTATGCATACTGGATGGTGTCACCCTGATCTGTTTCACCTGTCTTTGTGATTGTCTCCACCCCCGTCCAGGTGTCGCCCATCTTCCCCGTTATACCCTGTGTATTTATACCTGTGTTCTCTGTTTGTCTGTTGCCAGTTCGTCTTGTTTGTCAAGCCTACCAGCATTTTTTTTTTGTCAGGTCCTGCTTTTCCTCCGTCTCTCTTTTCTCGTCCTCCTGGTTTTTGACCCTTGCCTGTCCTGACCCTGTACCCACCCGCCTGACCTCTCTGCCTGCCCCTGAGCCTGCCGTCCTGTACCTTTGCCCCACCTCTGGATTACCAACCTCTGCCTGACCTGACCCTGCCTGCAGTCCATGGTTACTTTGACACGGTCTGCATCTGGGTCTTACCTTGATACCTGATAGATGGACTGGTTACCTTATGCTACGCTCTACACTATCCATGAGTTTGGGAAAGAATGTATAGGGCTAAGCGATGCGGTTGGTTCATTGATTGTGCATGGTGGTTTACAGAGTTAGCTTACAATTATAGTGAAATTGTATTGGACATTTTCCTTTCCGAGCGCACTGTCAACAGTTTAATTAAATATTTTTAGCTGTGAAAACATGTTACTATCAATGTTCCCATACAGATTTAATTTGGTTTCCAAAATTAAGCACTGGGTAGCTGCAGGAACAGGGTTTGAGAGCCCATGGCATACAGAGTTTGGGCAGAATATCACCTGTCAAGAGGCTGCATGCACCTCAAACAGTGGTTGATGGAAGGATTAAATTAACCAGAGTAGCTTACCCTTCCTGATTGAAAAACTAACCAACAGGAAAGTGGCCTCCATTCACTATTCCAGTGCATACAGAGTGAATGTCTTTTTCCCTCTGCCTCTGTTCTTGCCTATTTGATAATGGGCCAATCTAAATCTAAACGAATTTGACATTAGTGAAGACAAGATTAAATTGAAAATATGACCACTTGATGAGAGAACAGCTGTGCAGCCTGAGACAAGGAACAGAGCACAAGCTATTTTTGTGACTTTCTCAAATCATCAATAGCCTATAGGCGCATCATGCAGCCAATATAAACTCAGCAAAAAAGAAAATGTCCCTTTTTCAGGACCCTTTCTTTCAAAGACAATTCGTAAAAATCCAAATAACTTCACAGATCTTCATTGTAAAGGGTTTAAACACTGTTTCCCATGCTTGTTCAATGAACCATAAACAATTAATGAACACACACCTGTGGAACAGTCGATAAGACACGAACAGCTTACAAACGGTAGGCAATTAAGGTCACAGTTATGAAAACTTAGGACACTATAAAGAGGCCTTTGTACCGACTCTGAAAAACACCAATAGAAAGATGCCCAGAGTCCCTGCTCATCTGCGTGAACATGCCTTAGGCATGAGGACTGCAGATGTGGCCACGGTAATACATTGCAATGTCCGTACTGTGAGATGCCTAAGACAGCGCTACAGAGAGACAGGACGTACAGTTGATCGTCCTCGCAGTGGCAGACCACGTGTAACAACACCTGCACAGGATCGGTACATCTGAACATCAGACCTGCGGGACAGGTACAGGATGGCAACAACAACTGCCCAGGTTACACCAGGAACGCACAATCCCTCCATCAGTGCTCAGACTGTCCGCAATAGCTTGAGAGAGGTTGGACTGAGTTCTTGTAGGCCTGTGGTAAGGCAGGCCCTCACCAGACATCACCGGCAACAACGTCGCCTATGGGCACAAACCCACCGTCACTGGACCAGACAGGACCTGCAAAAAGTGCTCTTCACTGGCGAGTCTCGGTTTTGTCTCACCGGGGGTGATGGTCGGATTCGCGTTTATCGTCGAAGGAATGAACGTTAGACCGAGGCCTGTACTCTGGAGTGGGATCGATTTGGAGGTGGAAGGTTCGTCATGGTCTGGGGCGGTGTGTCACAGCATCATCGGACTGAGCTTGTTGTCATTGCAGGCAATCTCAATGCTGTGCGTTACAGGGAAGACATCCTCCTCCCACATGTGGCATGACAATGCCACCAGCCATACTGCTCGTTCTGTGTGTGATTTCCTGCAAGACAGGAATGTCAGTGTTCTGCCATGGCTAGCGAAGAGCCTGGATCTCAATCCCATTGAGCATGTCTGGGACCTGTTGGATTGGAGGATGAGGGCTAGGGCCTTTCCCGCTCATCTGGGAAGTTGCAGGTGCCTTGGTGGAAGAATGGGGTAACATCTCATATCAGAACTGGCAAATCTGGTGCAGTCCATCAGGAGGAGATGCACTGCAGTACTTAATGCAGCTGGTGGCCACACCAGATCATGACTGTTACTTTTGATTTTGACCCCCCCCTTTGTTCAGGGACACATTATTCTATTTCTGTTAGTCACATGTCTGTGTTGAATCTTGTTATGTTCATACAAATATTTGCACATGTTAAGTTTGCTGAAAATAAACGCATTTGACAGTGAGAGGACGTTTCTGTTTTTGTGGGTTTGTATCATTCACAATTAAATTAGCCAAATATCTCTAAATCTAGCATATAGAACCTGTTTCAAATGATCACTTTTACGCTCAATATAGCCACTTCATATGTGAAGTTGCTCCAGAATGGGAAAAATATCCTTTATTTTATTCAGCTATAATCAATTATATTTTTACTATAAATCGTATAATATAAAATAATGGCACGGGATTTACAAGCATATCTTACCTGCGAAATGAACAAGCCTATGGCATGGCACATGGCCTACTGTATGTTATCTGGCTAACTCATTCTGTTCTTCTGAAATACATTATATTCATATCATAATGTTTCTGTAGACCTGACTAAAATAAAGAATATATTTATTGTGATGTAGTGTATTAAATAGATTTATTATAGTTAAAAAAAACATTTTAGATGTTCCAAAGGTGCGCATCAGCGGCTTGTATGCGGTTTGTATGCGTGAAGGCCTGGAGAGGCTAAATGTGTTTGTTCATTAACGGTCAATAACAGTGAACAGGATGGACAGGAGACAAGGATTCTTGGAGACAATGAAACAATGTGATTTGAGCGACATGGGAGTTTGTCACTATATGTCTATAATCCGTCTCTCTCTCCCTAGGAGGTTGGACCGGATACGTAGAGAGATGTCAGAGGACACTGTGCGAGTGACCCCCTCTCTACACCTCCCCTTGTCCCCCACCCCTCCTCCCTGGGACCTGGAGGCACCCCCCTCCTACGACTCTGTCATGAAGAGCCGAGGTCCTTCTGACCTCTGAGGGCTAGGATGGGACTACTGTTCTTTGACTCTGGTGTATTCCCTTGCTGCCATTACACAGTGAGCTAAATAAAGCCCCCCCGTGCTGGGAGAGACGTTGTTTGGGAATGGAGGGGAACGCAGAGGCTGTCAGGGGTTGAACCCACCAACATTGTTTACATACTTGTTTGAAGAATGAGTGCGTTATAATGCTGCTATTAAGACTACTACAGCGTAATACACTGCACTCCTATTATGTAATTTAGAAAAAAAAACTTTACACCTCCTAAAATTGTTGTTGCTGCTGTTACTTTTTAGTATAAGACCGCCCGGCAGCCATATATTTTGACTTTGTAGTGGCATCGTGCTACACCAGGCGACAAGCCCAGCACTAAGCCTTCACTACCAGCCTCAATGGAGCCAGCCTTTAAAACCCCAATCTGACTTTCTTGCGGCCTTGGACTCCATTAGCTGTGTCTGTGACTGTGGAGGGAGTTAAGTATCATTCCCTAGTGTGATTGAGAAGGTGTGTGCGTCTGTGTATGTATGTATGTATGTATGTATGTATGTATGTGTGAGAGTGCGATATAGCGAGTGTGTGTGCTTCTGTGGTCTTGTATGCACCACTGATTCTATTTTTTTTCCCTTTGGTGGGTTTACAGGTACAATATTAAAATTAATACAATTTTCACTGATTCGCTTTTTTGACAATGTAATAAAATTTGGGCAGAGATGATTTCAACCAGAAGTGCCTTGTTGTTACAGTAGTAAATGCTTGTAACAGTTTTTTTCTCTCTCTCTTCATTTTTAAAATGGGATGTCATGATCAACTTTAGTAAATGATTAACCAAAGATCTCCGAGTCGTTTGTGTCTCAGATGTGAGTGTTAAGGTATTGTTATAGCATGCCGTGCATTCGGAAGTATTCAGACCCCTTGACCTTTTCTACATTTTGGTACGTTACCGCCTTATTCTAAAATTGATTAAATAGTTTTCCCCCCTCATCAATCTACACACAATACCCCATAATGGCAAATAGGTTTTTAAACATTTTGACCAAATGTATATAAAAAAACACTGAACTAACACATTTACATAAGTATTCAGACCCTTTACTCAGTACTTTGTTGAAGCACCTTTGCCATTGATTACAGCCTTGAGTCTTCTTGGGTATGACGCTACAAGCTTGGCACACCAGTATTTGGGGAGTTTCTCCCATTCTTCTCCGCAGATCCTTTCAAGCTCTAAGGTTGGATGGGGAGCTTCGTTGCACAGCTATTTTCAGGTCTCTCCAGAGATTTTCGATCAGGTTCAAGTCCGGGCTCTGGCAGGCCACTCAAGGACATTTAGATACTTGTCCCAAAGCCATTCCTGCGTTGTCTTGGCTGTGTGCTTAGGGTCGTTGTCCGGTTGGAAGGTGAATCTTCGCCCCCAGTCGGAGGTCCTGAGCGTCTGGTGCAGGTTTTCCTCAAGGATCGCTCTGTACTCCGTTCATCTTTCCCTCGATCCTGACTAGTCTCCCAGTCCCTGCCGCTGAAAAACATCCCCACACCATGAGGCCACCATGCTTCACCGTAGGGCTGGTGCCAGGTCTCCTCCAGAGGTGATGCTTGGTATTCAGGCCAAAGAGTTTAATCTTGGTTTCACCAGACCAAAGAATCTTATTTCTCATGGTCTGATAGTCCTTTAGGTGCCTTTTGGCAAATTCCAAGCGGGCTGTCATGTGTATTTTACTGAGGAGTGGCTTCTGTCTGACCACTCCACCATAAAACCCTGATTGGTTGAGGGCTGCAGAGATGGTTGTCCTTCTGGAAGGTTCTCCCATCTCCACAGAGGAACTCTGGAGTTCTGTCAGAGTGACCATCGGTTTCTTGGTCACCTCCTTGACTAAGGCCCTTATCCCCCGATGGCTCAGTTTGCCCAGGCAGCCAGCTGTTGGAAGATTCTTTGTCGTTCCAAACTTCTTAAATTTAAGAATGATGGATGCCACTGTGTTCTTGGGGACCTTCAATGCTTAAGACATTTTTTGGTACCCTTCTCCAGAAGTGTGCCTCGACACAATCCTGTCTCGGAGCTCTACGGACAATTCCTTCGACCCAATGGCTTGGTTTTTGCTCTGACATGCACTGTCAACTGTGGGACCTTATATAGACAGGTGTGTGCCTTTCCAAATCATGTAAAATCAATTTAATTTACCGCAGGTGGACTCCAATCAAATTGTAGAAACATCTCAAGGATGATCAATGGAAACAGGATGCACCTGAGCTCAATGTCGAGTCTCATACCAAAGGGTCTGAATACCTATGTAAGTAAGGTATTTCAGTTTTTTTTAAATAAATGTGCAAAAAATTCTAAAACCTGTTTTTTCACTTTGTCATTATGGGGTATTGTGTGTAGATTGATGAGGGAAAAAATATTTAATCAATTTTAGAACAAGGCTGTAAACGTAACAAAACGTGGAAAAAGTGAAGGGGTCTGAATACTTTCCGAATGCACCGTATGTTTGCTCAGTTTCTTTGTTCTGTTCTAACCTCAGTTACACTTGAAGTAAATGCTTTCAAGGAGAGAGAGAGAGATAAAGGGGAGAGGAAAATAGGACGGTGGAGAAGGAGTTGTGGGCCTCCTAGCAGAGAGACAGCCTTCTCCCCTTCATCTCTCCTTGAGAAAGCATTTACTTCAAGTAGAACTGGAGGTAGGACAAGGTGACCCACCACTGGCCACCACACAAACATTGTATTATTCTTGTGGGGACCAAACAATTGATTCCCATTCAAAATCATAGTTTCCCTAACCTAACCCTAAGCCTTAAATAGCATTTTTCCTTGTGAGAACTGGCAAAATATCCCCACTTGTCAGAACTGTACATGTTTTACTATCCTTGTGAGGATTTCTGATCCCCACAAGGATAGTAAAACCACACACACACAGTCTTGTATAACTGACCTTGTTGGGCAATTCAGTCCCATTCAAAATTCTATTTTCCCTAACCCTAACCTAACCCTAGAAATAGCATTTGACCTTGTGGGGACTAACCAAATGTCCCCAGTTGGTCAGATTTGTGTTTCTTTACTATTCTTATGGGGACTTCTGGTCCCCACAAGTATACTTAAAAACGTCCACATGCACACACCTTATTCTGTCTGCAGGCTGTAATAACCAGCAGAGTGGAACGCTGTTGCTGAATTACAAATCTTGAACCTCCTTCTCTCCCTCACCTTCAGTAGTATCTGACCCAGAGCATAACATAGCCTTAGCTAAGCTCCATACCAAGGTGGGTTTGGTTCAGACTTCATTGGTCAGGGTAGCAGCATGGTGGAGGGTAAGCCGTATCGGTATGGTCTGATCGCGGCTGGGATGTGTGTGTTGTTAGTCGGTCTGTTCGTTATGACTCAGGAGCGACCTCACATCTACGCAACACTCTGCTCTCTGGGGATCACCATGATCACCCTTGGCACCGCGTGGAGCCTCTGCCAGTGCTACCCTAAGGTAAGAACAGGTGTGTGTGTATGTTCAAGTTTAAACTTACCTCAGGGAGCTAGCCAACGCAAGTCTTCAGGTCCCAGGTAAGGTTATCAATCAAGCAATCACAAACCACCTTACATATGTGTATGAAAGAGATGTTTTAGTGTGTGTTGAACAGGATGGTGGTTTGGACAATGATTTATACTGAACAAAACTATGAACGTAACATGTAAAGTGTTGGTCCCATGTTCATGAGCTGAAAGAAAAGACCCCAGAAATGTTCCATATGCATGTTTACATCCCTGTTAGTGATTATTTCTCCTTTCCTAGATAATCCATCCCCCTAACAGGTGTGGCAAATCAAGAAGCTGATTAAACAGTATGATCAAAGGGACAATAAAAGGACACTCTAAAATGTGCAGTTTTGTCACACAACACAATGCCACAGACGTCTCAAGTTGAGGGAGTGTGCAATTGGCATGCTGACTGCAGAAATGTTCAATAGAGCTGTTGCCAGAGAGGATTCTACCATAAGCCGCGTCATTTTATAGAATTTGGCAGTACATCCAACTTGGCTGTACAACAGCAGACCACATGTAACCATGCCAGCCCAGGACCTCCACATCCAGCTTCTTCACCTGCAGGATCATCTGAGGAGGGGGAGGGGGGTGCTAAGGAGTATTTCTGTCTTTAATAAAGCCCTTTTGTGGGGGGAAAAAAATCATTCTGATTGGCTGGGCCTGGATCCCCAGTGGGTTGGCCTGCTGCGCCCCTGCCAGTCATGTGAAATCCATATACTAGGCCCTAAATCATTTATTTCAATTGACTGATTTACATCACTAAACTAACTCAGTAAAATCTTTGAAATTGTAGCATGGTAAATTTATATTTTTGTTCAGTATAGTAGCAGGACGTGCGGTCGGTCTCCACTCGGTCTCTCCCAGAGCCATACTAAACACAGAATGAGTGTGCATGGAATAAACAAACAGGGTCATTAAATCTGTGTTTCTGTTTGTCAGGTGGTGTTGATATCTCAGAGCCTGGAGGAGCGGGGAGCAAGGGACAGCATGGATGCTGTTGCAGGGGAGAAAAACATCAGGTACTGTATACACACACACACACTATATATATATATATATATATATACACACTCCAGTAATATGTAGTATTACTAGGAAGTAATGTGATCATGAATGTATGTTTATGTGATGGAGCATTGAGATACAAGACTGACGTATCTCCCACTTCTCTCTCTCTCAAGTGTTACACTGGCTGGTTTCCATGATAACAAGGTCAGCCCTGCCCTGTCTGTCCCTCTGGTCCTCCAGCTCCACTCTTCCCACAGCTGTCCTATACTACACCTGGCTTGACCTGAAATAAACATATTTTATGGATTTTATATTTTACTGTGATCACTCCTGTTTCACAGACACACAAAGAACAAGACAAAGTTTACAAAAAGGTTGGGCATTCCAGTTTATTTTATATCAAATTTCCCCATAATCAAACTGATGTACAAATGAAAACTGGGTTTCAAAATGAATGGTCCTGCCTCGGACTGGCCTTCAGCAGGAGTGATGCTCAAAGACGAATGAGACAGAATAAAAATCTGGATCCATATCATTCAGTAATTCCATCCCTCCCTCCCCCCCTTACTACACACCACAGATGGTACTGTTCTGAGAAGTACTACAGGTGCTGTTGAGGGTCAAAATGAGCAGTAGGCTCTGAGTGAGGAGTGCTGTGTCACTGGCACACCAGACCTAGAACACACCTGAAAGCTCTGACACAGCCTTCTAAGACCAGGATGAGGGCCCGGTCAGTCTGCTGGTCAATACACAGCATGGTAACATACACACAGTTCATTACAGCAAGTCATCTGTTGCCAGGTAGGGGATTGGTGTGAGAGGGACAAGGGATGCTTAAAAATGGCACTGACAGAGGGCTGCCTCACTTCGAGCTCTTAGGGAACTTTGCATTTCACTACACCCACAAAAACATCTGCTAAACACGTGTATGTGACCAATAAAATTTGATTTCAGAGAGGTGAGGGGAGTTGGGAGATGAAGGCACTAGAATTCTCCCAGGAGTTGGGTTAGGTCAAGAGGTTAGCAGTCAGAGGTCCAGGTGGGGTGGGGTTTGGTATCAGAGCTTAGGGGTCAGAGGTTATGCCCCTCTGTGTCCAAAGGCAAACCTGAACAGACAAAGATAAAAAGGCAAAACAAGAAAAACCCAGCGCCAAATAATAATGATAAAGCAGAGTATGGTGTGTATATATATAAATAAAAAAAAAGAGGGGAAGACAGTGTGTGTATTTCATTGGCACCCAAAGTAAAACTTGCTCCTGATCTCTCCTCTGGTTGGCACGATGACCTTCTCTCTGGTGTGTGTGTCACAGGGCAGTGGTGGTGGCATAAGTACAGCGACGTCAGGAGAAACCAAAAACAAAGAAATTAAAATACCTAAAATCCAGCGCTGTGATTCGCTGTAGGGAGGAGAGGGAGCGCTGAATGATTGGTTTGGTTCCGTTCGTGTTCTAGAACCCTCCGTAGACTGCGCCATTCCTAGATACCACTGTGGTTACCGGAGCAACAGACATAGCCATAGGAGTGCGTGTTCTCTACGGTGGCATCGGCTGTGTGTACTGTGTGTGTGTGTGTAACAAGCTGAAAACAAAGTTTGGTGTGATAAGAAGTGCTAACACCAAAAGAAAGACAGGTGCATGTGATGGTGTGTGTGTTGAGGATGGTTAAGCTGCTCTAGCGAACCTGATCACTATTGCTCTACTCCACTATAGGCTGGGGTGGACTATAAAGTGCATACTTAAAAACCCTGGTTAAACGTGTGTGTGTGTGTGTGTGTGTTCTTCCAGAGCAGGTCATACCACGGGCTCACACATACATACACAAATCTACAGAGTGGAGCACAGGAGACTTTAAAATATTATCTTACATTTCAAATTACAGCTATCGAACAGATCTTTACAATAATGAATATGGTCTGTTTAGTTACATTGCCAAATATGAGCAACAACTTACAAAACAAACCCATCCCTTCCTTGTGAGACAATAGTGGCTCCATCTGAAATGACACCCTTTTGCCGATACAGTCTAGTACCACTAGCCATCACTGAACCTTTGGCCCAAAGTAGTGAACTACAAAGGCAAAGGGGTGAACTTTCTGACTCAGCCAGTAAGAGAAGAATAAACTGCACTGTAACCCATTAGTCTGGTCTCAACTCTCCTCCAGCTCTGATTCCATTAGTCTGGTCTCTAAATTCTCCTCCAGCTCTGATTCCATTAGTCTGGTCTCTAAACTCTCCTCCAGCTCTGATTCCATTAGTCTGGTCTCAAAACTCTCCTCCAGCTCTGATTACATTAGTCTGGCCGGAAGTCACTCAAGATATTTCACGCATCCTTTGTTGCTCCGCCAACCAGGCTGTAGCGGGCCTCTCCCTCAAAACTCTGGCCAATCAGAGGTGAAAAGCAGTCTTTTGATTGGCTGTCTGGAGCCTTCTCTCCATTGGAGGGATTGTGTCTGGTAGCTTCTCCTAAGGGTCGACATCCTCCAGATCACTCTTTGAATCACCGAGCATCATGGGAGACTCGGAACCCTGAGATAAAGAGAGAGGGGAGAGAGAGAGAGATTACAGGAGACGTGAGATCTTTATGAAACCGATTCATACAAAACTCTTCAGCCAAGATTTTGAGCTCTGCCCAGTCCTGAGAAGTGACAATACCCTGACAAGGCTCTATTCTAGGACCGCTACTGAGCTCTTCATAATTGCTACCTTTCTGTCAAGCTGTACCTGTCGGAGGCTGCGGTCTGCATTCTCGTTGGCTGGGCTGCCGTCAGAGCCATTGCTGCTGCCAGATGGCTCCTTCTCGTTAAGCAGCGCTGTGGCGTAGGCCAGCGTGTCCTGGGCTGAGATGGTGCGCTGGAACGTTTTGGCTGTGGACGTCTCATTGGACACATTGCTCTGAGGAGTCCAGTAGTGTTCTGACATCTGACAGAGAAACACACACTGTAACACTAACCCATACTCTACACACACACACACACACACACACACACACACACATCTGAAATTGTGTGTGCGTTGTGTGCTTGATGCTTGCCTTTTTCTGCAGCCACTGCACTGCCCAGCTCCAGTGACCAGACAGATCTTTAAAATAGTCCTTAGCAGGAGCACACCTGGAGAAAGAGACAGACAAACACTTGATGTGAAATCAGGAAGTATGAAATGAGGTTTTAACTGAACCAAATTTTCTTTGTTACTTTCATGTACTTGCTGCAACGGTCAAATCTACTTCCATTCAATATTTTCAGCCTGAGACAAAAGGGTGGCGACAGGAACATATTTCCTGGTCTCTGGAGGAACTCACTTCTGTGCCAGGGTAACCAGGAACTTGACACACTGGTAGCAGCGGCTGCTGTCCACGTTGTTACTCTGGTGCATCAATGCTGCAAACAAGAGAAGAGTGTCACACACACTCTCCACACGCCTTACAAATACACACGCTCTGCACACGCCTTACAAATACACACGCTCTCCACACGCCTTACAAATACACACGCCTTACAAATACACACGCTCTGCGCACGCCTTACAAATACACACGCTCTGCACACGCCTTACAAATACACACGCTCTGCACACGCTCTCCACACGCCTTACAAATACACACGCTCTGCACACGCCTTACAAATACACACGCTCTCCACACGCCTTACAAATACACACGCTCTGCACACGCCTTACAAATACACACGCTCTCCACACGCCTCAAATCCACACGCCTTACAAATACACACACTGCACACCTTACAAATACACACGCTCTCCACACGCCTCCACAAATACACACGCTCTCCACACGCCTTACAAATACACACGCCTTACAAATACACACGCTCTCCACACGCCTTACAAATACACACGCCCTGCACACACTTCCAGTGGAAGGTAGCCTACCTAGCAGGCCTTTCTCTGACTCAAAGGCGTACTTCAGTCTCTGGGTCTGGAGAGGGTCCTCTACCACCTGAGAACACACGTTACACCGTGTGTATTACACTGCCTCGTCGGGGCATGGATTCCCCATCCCAAACAAATTATTTTCTGTTAAATCGCTCAACCCTAATGCACAGACAGGTTTGATTGACAGCGGTCACTCACCAGCAGCTCTTGCAGCAGCTGGAACACGTTCTTCAACTCATGGGGTGGAGCGGTCTCCAACTGGGTCTATATACATAAACGTACACACACAGATCAGAAGAGTAATGATGTGTTTTGTGCTGGGATTTGGAGTCCTCTGTGGAAATGGATTTGTTCACAACTGGCAGTTGTAGTTCTTACCTTGAGCAGCTGTAGTACTCCGAGGGAGAAGGGTTCGTTACAGAAGGAGCAGTACGTCACCATCTCTATCAGCACAGTCAGAGGGCCTGACAACTCCCGCACCGCAAACATCACCTACAGACAAACAGACAAACAAAAAAAACGTTTAAAAAAAAGAATAACTGCCTCTTCCATATACACTGAACAAAAATATTACAATTGCAACGATTTTACTGAGTTACTGTTCAAAAAATATTACAATTTCAACAATTTTACTGAGTTACAGTTCATATGAAGGAAATAAGTCAATTGAAATAAATTCATTAGGCCTTAATCTATGGATTTCACATGACTGGGCAGAGGCGCAGCCATGGGTGGGCCTGGGAGGACACCCACTGGGGAGCTGGTCCAAGCCAATCAGAATGAGTTTTCCCCCACAATAGGGCTTTATTACAGCCAGAAATACTCCTCAGTGTGTGTGTGTGTGTGTATATACAGTGCCTTGCGAAAGTATTCGGCCCCCTTGAACTTTGCGACCTTTTGCCACATTTCAGGCTTCAAACATAAAGATATAAAACTGTATTTTTTTGTAAAGAATCAACAACAAGTGGGACACAATCATGAAGTGGAACGACATTTATTGGATATTTCAAACTTTTTTAACAAATCAAAAGCTGACAAATTGGGCGTGCAAAATTATTCAGCCCCTTTACTTTCAGTGCAGCAAAATCTCTCCAGAAGTTCAGTGAGGATCTCTGAATGATCCAATGTTGACCTAAATGAATAATGATGATAAATACAATCCACCTGTGTGTAATCAAGTCTCCGTATAAATGCACCTGCACTGTGATAGTCTCAGAGGTCCGTTAAAAGCGCAGAGAGCATCATGAAGAACAAGGAACACACCAGGCAGGTCCGAGATACTGTTGTGAAGAAGTTTAAAGTCGGATTTGGATACAAAAAGATTTCCCAAGCTTTAAACATCCCAAGGAGCACTGTGCAAGCGATAATATTGAAATGGAAGGAGTATCAGACCACTGCAAATCTACCAAGACCTGGCCGTCCCTCTAAACTTTCAGCTCATACAAGGAGAAGACTGATCAGAGATGCAGCCAAGAGGCCCATGATCACTCTGGATGAACTGCAGAGATCTACAGCTGAGGTGGGAGACTCTGTCCATAGGACAACAATCAGTTGTATATTGCACAAATCTGGCCTTTATGGAAGAGTGGCAAGAAGAAAGCCATTTCTTAAAGATATCCATAAAAAGTGTCATTTAAAGTTTGCCACAAGCCACCTGGGAGACACACCAAACATGTGGAAGAAGGTGCTCTGGTCAGATGAAACCAAAATTGAACTTTTTGGCAACAATGCAAAACGTTATGTTTGGCGTAAAAGCAACACAGCTCATCACCCTGAACACATCATCCCCACTGTCAAACATGGTGGTGGCAGCATCATGGTTTGGGCCTACTTTTCTTCAGCAGGGACAGGGAAGATGGTTAAAATTGATGGGAAGATGGATGGAGCCAAATACAGGACCATTCTGGAAGAAAACCTGATGGAGTCTGCAAAAGACCTGAGACTGGGACTGAGATTTGTCTTCCAACAAGACAATGATCCAAAACAAAGCAAAATCTACAATGGAATGGTTCAAAAATAAACATATCCAGGTGTTAGAATGGCCAAGTCAAAGTCCAGACCTGAATCCAATCGAGAATCTGTGGAAAGAACTGAAAACTGCTGTTCACAAATGCTCTCCATCCAACCTCACTGAGCTCGAGCTGTTTTGCAAGGAGGAATGGGAAAATATTTCAGTCTCTCGATGTGCAAAACTGATAGACATATACCCCAAGCGACTTACAGCTATAATCGCAGCAAAAGGTGGCGCTACAAAGTATTAACTTAAGGGGGCTGAATAATTTTGCACGCCCAATTTTTCAGTTTTTGATTTGTTAAAAAAGTTTGAAATATCCAATAAATGTCGTTCCACTTCATGATTGTGTCCCACTTGTTGTTGATTCTTCACAAAAAAATACAGTTTTATATCTTTATGTTTGAAGCCTGAAATGTGGCAAAAGGTCGCAAAGTTCAAGGGGGCCGAATACTTTCGCAAGGCACTGTATATGTTACCTCTAGCAGGTAAGGCTGTCCCTCGGGGCTGAAGAGCGAGGCCATGATGTCAGCGTTGAGGGGGAGAAGGCGGGAGGAGGCAGGGATACTGCTCACAATCAGCTTACACACACCTTGATCTGAGAAACGCACACACACTCACATCAGCTTACACACACCTTGATCTGAGAAACACACACATCAGCGTATTATGGAACCATCCTAACTGCGGTAAGGCGTGTGCGTTTGTGTTACCATGTGTGTGCTGTGTGTTGAGGTCTGAGTGGAGAGTCATCAGGGCCAGAGTGGAGTGGAGGTGCAGGAACTCTCTGGCCTGGGCTGGACTCCACCTCCGATTCTAGAGTGGGAGAAGGAATCACAGGAACAGGGAGCGGGAGAGTGAGGGAAAAAAGGTAATTAACTTCCAGAACCATCAACAATAATATCCTGTCATATGCATTTCACTGCAGCGGAGTAGGAATTGAGTGTGTGCTGTGAGTACCTGGTTGTTCTGTCTGTTGGGTCCGAGAAGAAAGATGAGCATCCTACGATACGCTGAGTGTTTCAACAACAAATTGCACGGACCAGAGCCTCTCTGAGCAAAGTTGCTGAAGAGGCTGAAGTATTGGTTGCAGTTTTTGACGTTCTCAGGAACGTCTTTGTCCAATAGGGAGAGGAGTGCGTCGGTCAGGCTGTCCAATCCAGAGTCAGCGAAGTGGAGCGCACTCTCTAAGGTCTTCTCCAAGATGGCTGCCACTACGACCCTCACCTCCCTCACCCCACACTCCAACAGACACACTCTGGAAGGAGGGAGGAGAGAAAGAGAAGATCAGTTAGATTGATGAGTAGAAATGTAAGATATAAGTAGTAGTACTACAGTGGTTCTGTGTAGAGTAGTAGTATTATAGTATAAAAAATAATAATAAATGATTTCACCTTTATTTAACCAGGTAAGCTAGTTGAGAACAAGTTCATTTACAACTGAGACCTGGCTAAGATAAAGCATATGTAGCGAGGGCCAGCCGACGAGAGCATACAGGTTGCAGTGGTGGGTGGAATAAGGGGCTTTGGTAACAAAACGGATGGCACTGTGATAGACTGCATCCAGTTTGCTGAGTAGAGTATTGGAAGCTATTTTGTCGATGACATCACCGAAGTCAAGGACCAGTAGGATAGTCAGTTTTACTAGGGTAAGTTTGGCAGCGTGAGTGAAGGTGGCTTTGTTGCGAAATAGAAAGCCGATTTCAGATTTGATTTTGGATTGGAGATGTTTAATATGAGTCTGGAAGGAGAGTTTACAGTCTAGCCAGACACCTAGGTATTTGCAGTTGTCAACATATTCTAGGTCAGAACCGTCCAGGGTAGTAATGCTAGTCGGGCGGGCGGGTAGCGAATGGTTGAAAAGCATGCATTTGGTCGTACTAGCATTAAAGAGCAGTTGGAGGACCCGGAAAGAGTGTTGTATGGCATTGAAGCTCGTTTGGAGGTTAGTTAACAATGTCCAAAGAAGGGCCAGACGTATACAGAATGGTGTCGTCTGCGTAGAAGTGGATAAGGGAATCACCCGCAGCAGGAGCGACATCATTGATATATACAGAGAAAAGAGTCGGCCCGAGAATTGAACCCTGTGGAACCCCCATAGAGACTGCCAGAGGTCCGGACAACAGGCCCTCTGATTTGACACACTGATCTCTGAGAAGTAGTTGGTGAAGCAGGCGAGGCAGACATTTGAGAAACAGAGGCTACTGAGTCTGCCGATAAGAATACGGTGATTGACAAAGTCGAAAGCCTTGGCCAGGTCGATGTAGACAGCTGTACAGTACTGTCTGTTATCGACGGCGGTTATGATATTGTTTAGTACCTTGAGCATGGTTCCGGATTACACAGCGGAGAAGGTACGGTGGGATTCAGAATGGAATGGTCAGTGATCTGTTTATTAACTTGGCTTTCGAAGACTTTAGAAAGGCAGGGCAGGATGGTTATAGGTCTATAACAGTTTGGGTCTAGAGTGTCACCCCCTTTGAAGAGCGGGATGACCGCGGCAGCTTTCCAATCTTTAGCGATCTCGGACAATACGAAAGAGAGGTTGAACAGACTGGTAATAGGGCTTGCAACAATGGCGGTGGATAGTTTTAGAAAGAGAGGGTCTGGATTGTCTAGCCCAGCTGATTTGTACGGGTTCAGGTTTTGCAGCTCTTTCAGAACATCTGCTATCTGGATTTGGGTGAAAGAGAAGCTGGGGAGGCTTGGGCAAGTAGCTGCGGGTGGGAGGAGCTATTGGTCAGGGTAGCCAGGAGGAAAGCATGGCCAGCCATAGAGAAATGCTTATTGAAATGTTTGATTATCATGGATTTATCGGTGGTGACCGTGTTACCTAGCCTCAGTGCAGTAGGCAGCTGGGAGGAGTAGTTAGTCGTTAGAATAAAGGCTGTGGCGGTCTTGAAATTTTGTCAGCTGGCAATTTGCCATTAATTAACAAATATATATTTGGCAACTTCAGGTCTCTACACATACAAATTAAATCATTTTATTTGTCACATGCACCGAATACAAATGGTGTGGACCAAAAATAAATAAATAATTAATTAAAGAGCAACAATAGAATAACAGTAGCGAGGCTATATACACCGGTTCAGAGTCAATGTGCGGGGGCACAGGTTAGTCAAAGAAATTGAGGTAATATGTAGGTAGAGGTAAAGTGACTATGTATAGTTAATAAACAGAGTAGCAGCAGTGTAAAAATGGGGAGGGGATCAATGCTAATAGTCCAGGTAGCAATTTGATTAGTTGTTCAGGAGTCTTATAGCGTGGGGGTAGAAACTGTTAAGAAGCCGTTTGGACCTAGACTTGGCAGTCCGGTACCACTTGCCGTGCGGTAGCAGAGAAAACAGTCTATGACTAGGATGGCTGGAGTCTGACAATTTTTAGGGCCTTCCTCTGACACCGCCTGGTATAGAGGTCCTGGATGGCAGGAAGCTTGGCCCCAGTGATGTACTGGGCCGTATGCACTACCCTCTGTAGTACCTTGCGGTCAGAGGCCGAGCAGTTGCCATACCAGGTGGTGATGCAACCAGTCAGGATGCTCTCGATGGTTCAGCTGTAGAACTTTTGAGGATCTGAGGACCCATGCTGAATCTTTTCAATATCCTGAGGTGCCATAAGCATTGTCATGCACTCTTCACAACTGTCTTGTGTTTGGACCATGATAGTTCGTTGGTGATGTGGACACCAAGGAACTTGGAAGCGCTCAACCTGCTCCACTACAGCCCCGTCGATGAGAATGGGGGCATGCTCTGCCCTTATTTTCCTGTAGTCCACGATGATCTCCTTTGTCTTGATCACGTTGAGGGAGATGTTATCCTGGCATCTCTGACCACCTCCCTATAGGCTTTCTCATCGTTGTCGGTGATCAAGCCTACCACTGTTGTGTCGTCGGAAAACTTGGTGTTGGGAGTTGTGCTTGGCCATGCAGTCATGGGTGAACAGGGAGTACAGGAAGGGACTGAGCACGCACCCGAGGGGCCCCCATGTTGAGGATCAGCGTGGCAGATGTGTTGTTACCTACCCTTACCACTTGGCGATGCGCGCCTTTGGAACATCTACATTAAAAAAGTTGAATAAACCTATTTAATATACACCATCACGATAAATCCATTATTAATTTTAGTCTGGCCTAAAATAAACATTATGATATGAAGAAAATATATTTCAGAAGAACAGAATAGGAATCGGCCTAATGTATGCTATCTGGCTATGCGCCATGCCAAAGGCTGTAGGCTAGTTCATTTAGCAGAAAAGATATGCCTGTAAATCCTATTATTTTATATCAGATTTTATAATCAGATTTTTTTTGTAGAATAATATAATTGAAAAAAATATATCCGGAGCAAGTGGTTTCGTTGAGCATAAAAGTGATCATTTGAAACAGGTCTTATACTCTAGATGTCGGTTTTTGCAATTTTAGTTGTGAATTATACAAACCTGTCTGTCTTCAGAATCAAAACATACAATGGACGTCATGATGCGACTATAGGCTATTTGAAAGAGTTTGCACAAGCTCTAATATGCAAATGAAGGTTCTACATGCAACGTCTTAAACACTGAATGAATCATCACCTTAGAAACGGCTGTCCATTTCACTGCGTTTGGCTTTGAAATGACCACATTTTCCACTCAGTTTCAACCCGTTGTTGAACTTCTTTCTTCAAATTGCCATCACAGTGAGGTAAATATTTTTTGCCTAATGGTGAGTTTTAAAAGCATGATACTGTTTTGATAAGTGTTTGATGTGATTTCTGATTTCATGTGCATTGATGTCAGAGTGGTTAGAGGGACAATAGAGCCCCGAGTACCAGGCCATTATGACCTGATGGTCGTTAGGGAGCTGGGTACTACCAACATGTCCAGAGTGCATAAGAGGAGATTACAGTGACTCAATGGTCACATGGAATTTGACTGCGGTCATAACTCATGACTGCTGGTGTGGCGGTAATAAGGTCACCGCAACAGCTCTAAGTAGTAGAATATTAGTATTTTAGCAGTATTATAGTAGTACTGACTTGGTGATCTCTCGTCCCTCAGGTCCCACCAGGTACTGAGCCATCCAGTGACAGGCTTCACTGCTTTTAGACAGCAGCACCTCCACCGTAGTCATCCACTCCTCTGTGTCCACCCGCAGCTTCTTTTTGGTGTGGAGGTAGGTGTGGAACAGGAAGTGGACTGCTAGCTGGAGACTGACTCTGGCCATGGCCTGATAGGCTGGGTGCTTCAGCTTTGTCTGCAACACGCACACACCACACACACACCTTATAAGAACAGTTTTAAAAGAGTCAGGCATAACTTTGAATTATGCAGACACGTCTCTGTTTATCTTACACACACAAACACATACCGCGTTGACGGAGGCCAGTGACAGAGTGAAGTTGAAGTAGTCGCTGTTGTACACATCTCTGTTCTTCATAAACTTCAGGTTCTCATCTCTCACCATCTATAGACAGATAAACACAGAGAGAGAGACACACCGAGAGAGAGACAGACAGAGACACAGACAGACAGACACAGAAATGGAGGAGGAAGGGGAGAGGAGTTTGTCTGTGCGCCACAAGACAGTGTTATACTGCACTGTTGGAGCTAGGAACAAAAGCATTTCGCTACACCCTCAATAACATCTGCTAAATATGTGTATGTGACCAATAACATTTGATTAGCGAACTGAGCTAAAGCCTAGGCATTAACACAGGGTGCTTTTTTTTCAGGTCTCAGGGAAGGTGACTGATTACAAAATGTGGTCCACTGAACCAGTCCAGTGTAGTTACCTGGTAGATCCTAGCAGGCATCTTCTCCACAAACAGTCCTTTCTTCTCTCCCTTCCGTACGAGGCGGGTCAGGACAGAGAGACGGTCATTGTTGGCCCTGGCAGGGCGAGGGGACGACTGGGGACTGACGTCTGGGCTAGAGGGCGCCGAACTACATGAAAGAGAGTGGGTTACAGTGTGAGTTGTGTGTGTGTGCTTGAGGTGTGTGTATGTAGGCTGTGTGTGAGAGAGACTCACAGCGTGAGGTCTTCTGCCTCTTGCCTCATGACGCTGACTCTGCTCTTCTTAGGGAGAACAGGAGAGTTCTGGTCACTGATCCTCTGGTAGAACAACATGTAAGCGTTCCAATACCGCCGCCGCACATCCGGGTAGGGGTTAGCTACACACACAAACAAAGTGATGTTCGGTTGGATATTTTATGAGTTTGTCATTAATGTACAGAAGGAACTGAAAAAAAAAGGGGACCAAGGACACTACCCAGAGGGACCCCAAAACGTTAGCGCTGCGAATGTTCCATTTACGTCTACCTGTTAAATAGGACTTACACTGATCGTAGACTTTAGGCCGGTACTCTCCTCCAAAGCACTCATATTCCAGTGTCTCGTCGTTCATGTCAAACTCCTCGACCACATTGTCATTAAACTTATACCACCTTCCTCTAGCACTTCCCCTACAGGAGAGGAGAGCAGAATGGTAAGATGACTATTTATGATCAATGTCATTTCCTTGTCTTAAAAATAGGATATTTGTTTATAACACTTGTGTTATAAAAGTGTTAGTCTCTCACCGTCGGTCCTTTATGAAGGAGTAGTAATGTCCAGCGTGCGCCTGCCCGCTGTGGACTACGACTCCCACCAGCTCGTAGTTCTCAGAGATAGTGACCTTCTTCCTGGGTGAGCCACCTGCCTCCCCCCGGCCCTCTCCCCCCTCCACCCCCCCATCCTGACGAGCCATGCCAGACACTGTGTAGGGCTCCATGTTCAGCACCCAGGGAAACCTGATCTGCTCGTCGTATTTGATGGAGCGTCCGCTCTCCCAGTCGAAGCCGAAGCGCATCAGATGGATACAGAGAACACTGGGCAGGGACTTTATGCAGGTCCGCTTCACTGTGGTACGCTGGAGAGATACACACACCAAGTTAACGTACATGTACACTAACACTGGACATCGACTTAATAAACATCCTGTTTACACACACATTAATACACATCCTCCTTATGCATACATTAACACACACACACACACACCTTCTCCTTGCACTTCTCGCAATAGTAGGCGTTGGTTCCTTCCAGCACCTCCCCCCTGACGAACTGGTCCAGTGAGATCTCAAGACTCTGACACGAAGTCACACCTAGGTTCAGCGCCATAAACGTCTCCTCTCGCTCATATCTACGATCAGGGGTCAGAGGTTATAGTTAGGGGTTTAAAAGTGATGGCTGTGTGTGTGTGTGTGTGTGTGTGTATACACGCATGTGTGAGCTTACCGGTGAGGACAGTCTTTGCAGATCTTCTGATCAGAGAAGATTCCCTGGAAAGTGTTCTTAAAGATCTGCTCACGGCCGATTTTCTAAAGAAGAAAACAGACAAAATCTCAATATGTCAATAATAAAAAGGTGTGTGTCACATTATAGTACAAATATGTGTGATAAGTAGATAAGTGAATAGTGGAGTGTGTGAAACCTTAAGGTGCTCGTCCAACTGGTCCACCAGTGAAGTGAAGAACTCATAGGCATCCTGTTGCTCTCGTACGTACAGCTCCTTATTCCACATCTTAAAGATCTACAGAAACAAAAACATTCATTATTTTCAAAGGAAACGCGGGTAGTTAGTTGAGTATGTACTGTGTAGTGTACTTGAATGAGTGTGTGTGTGCACGTCCGCGTCTGCGCATGTTCGGATACCTTCCAGAAGTTCTCAGGGACATAGTACTGCAGCTTGCTCTCCATCAGGTGTCCGAACAGAGACTGGACCTGACAGAAAACACTCTCGTCTGGCTGCTCCGTGTCGTCCTCTATAGACAGAAAGGCCTCAGCCAGGCCAGGCTGCATGTACAGCTGCTGGAACACAGCATTCATATAGCAGGTGGCTCCACCGTTCTTTAACCCTACGAACCCCGACACAGAGCGACTGTCCACCGGCGGGAGGAACTGGGAGAGGGGCACAGAGGGAGAGAATAGGAGAAGAGAGTTAGACACTGAAGGTAGAAACATTACATACCTGTAAACACTTCAGTTCTATCAAGCATTTCTCCATTCACATGTGTTTGTTGTGTGTGGGCACGCGCACACCAGGGTAGTAAACGGTACACGTATTCATACCGAACCGTTTGGTACGGGGACCCCGTTTGTTCCGCACTGTGAACCCGAACTAATAAATAAAAAACTGAAAACACTAGGCCTATAGGCTGTGCCTACGCTGCATGGTAGGCCAATGTCTCCAGTAAATCTGAGCTGAAAAGATATTTCAGGCTATTCCGTTAACACAACTAGAGCACGTTGTAATCCAAATTCAAATCTTAATTGCCGCATTTCAAACTGTCCTGGGGTCGATAAACCAGGAATGGACGTTCCCCACCACCATTGTTTAAATCTCCCGTTTGGGAACATTTAGGCTTCCCAGTAGATTACAACGACGATGGACAACGCCTCAAATGTGGTTGACACATTTACGCCGACATCACCCCAGTATACCGGAGCAAGACGGAAACAACACATCTCCCCTCTGCATTCAAGCAGCCCTTGGCAGCTGATTGTGACAGAGCCAAATAACTTACAAGAGCGATAGGTAGGCTATTCTCTGTGGTTGAGAATAGTTCTCTTTCTTCAGCACCTCGTGAAAGTACTCGAGCCAACATTACGAACTTCACATTACCCCGGAAAGAGATGTATCATGCTCCAGACATGCCCCCTTTATGAGTCACAAGTACCCATCTGGCACTGAAGGAGGCAGTGTCACGGTGTGTTCAGAACCGAGATGGAAGTGGGAATTTACCATATACGACTGGGGAGGAAAAAAATCCACTTGAACGGCCGTCAAACTCATAATTACTAGTGGGAAACTAGTCCATCATCCTAAGAACCCACTTCTCCCACATGCTGACCTCTGACGTCACCTACTAAGGAAACAGCATTTTCGGCAGTTAAATGCAACAAAACATTATTTATTAAAAAAAAGCAATCTATTTATGTGGTTATTGAACTCTATAATTTGTTTGCAAGCATGATAGCTGTTCTTTTAGTTTATGGTTGACGCAGCGTGTTGGCCATTAGCCAAATCGTTTCTGAAACAGAGTTAAAAATCACATGAATGCATCCAACTGGTATTCACGACTTCATAACTGGTAAACTCCCACCTCCCACAAACTCAGCATCAGAGCGGACAACTTGAGGCCCAACATAACAATCCAGTCACAACAGACAACGTCAGGAACATTGTGAAACGTGAACGCAAAACACACCAAACCGTTACACCCATCTGTGTGTGTGCGCTCGCATGAGAGCAAAAATGTGTGTGAGACTCACGTCAAACTCCTTGCTGAGCGAGGGGTCTGACTGGTGGTGCATGGACAGCAGCTCTCTGGTGATGAGCTGTAGGTTGGCCACAGAGCTGTCTGCCAGCATCACCAGCACCTCGTAGGCTGCCAGTCTGCTGCTGGCCGTACTGCACTTGGGGAAGAAGTCGTGGCTGGGGGGGGAGCTGGAGGCGGGGTTAGACGTGTTCAGGATGATGCGTGATGCTCGGAAGAGGAAGTCATCTAACAGCTGCTGGATCAGAGAGTGACCTGTGGAGAAAACACACACATGCTATAAATGTGAAAGCCGTCTATTTAGCGACTTTGAAACCCGAACTGCCTGGACTGTCTTGTAATGCAACATGCAAAAATGTCTAGGATTATACAGTTACAGTTCATATAAGGACATCAGTCAATTAAAAAAAAATCATAAGGCCCAAATCTATGGATTTCACATGACTGGGAAAACAGATATGCATCGGTTGGTCACAGATACCTTGAGAAAAAAAAGGTAGGGGTGTGGATCAGAAAACCAGTCAGTATCTGGTGTGACCATTTGTCTCATGCAGTGCGACATCTCCTTCGCATAGAGTTGATCAGGCTGTTGATTGTGGCCTGTGGAATGTTGTCCCACTCCTCTTCAATGGCTGTGCAAAGTTGCTGGACATTGGCGGGAACTGGAATACACCGTTGTACACGTCAATCCAGAGTATCCCAAACATGGTGAATGGGTGACATGTCTGGTGAGTATGCAGGCCATGGAAAAACTGGGATATTTTTAGCTTCGAGGAAGTGTACATAACCTTGCGACATGGCGTTGTCCATTATCATGCTGAAACATGAGGTTATGGCGACCAATGACAGGCACGACAATGGGCCTCAGGATCTCGTCATTCAAATTGCCATCGATAAGATGCATTGTGTTTGTTGTCTGTGGCTTATGCCTGACCATTCAATAACCGCACCCCCATCTTGGGGCACTCTGTTCACAATGTTGACATCAGCAATCCACTCGCCAACACAATGCCATACACGTGAGTCTGCGGTTGTGAGGCCGGTTGGACGTACTGCCAAATTCTCTAAAACAACATTGGATGCGGCTTATGGTAGAGAAATTAACATTAGACATTTATGCTAATTATACGCTCCCTCAAAACTAGAGACGTCTGTGACATTGTGCTGTGACACACAAAACTGCCTGTTTTAGAGTGGCCTTTTATTGTCCCTAGCACAAGGTACACCTGTGGAATGATCATCCTGTTTAAATCAGCTTCTTGATATGCCACCCCTCCCTTGTGGATGGATTATCTTGACAAAGGAGAAATGCTCACTAACAGGGAGATAAACACATTTTTGCCCAAAATTTGAGAGAAATAAGCATTTTGTGCCTAAAGAACATTTCTGGGATCATTTATTTAATCTTACACTTTATATGTGGTTTATATTTTTGTTCAGTGTAACTTGCAATTGTGCTTGGTGCGCTGGACCGTCTCCCTACCACAGCAAAGCATTCGGAAAATATAGCCTTTTAAGGATCTGAACTATGTGTGTGTATGAATGGCAGGCTGTGTTCTGGTGTGTGTGTGTACTCTGTGTTCCGATGGTGTATATGTAGTGCAGTGCATTGGGAAAGTATTCAGACCCCTTGACCTTATCCACATTTTGATTTGGAAAGGCCTCCATCATTCTTAAACGGATGAAGTTTGGAACCACCAAGAGACTCTTCCTACAGCTGGCCGGCCGGCCAAACTAAGCAATCGGGGGAGAAGGGTCTTGGTCAGGGAGGTGACCAAGAACCCGATGGTCACTGACAGAGTTCCTCTATGGAGATGGGAGAACCTTCCAGAAGGACAACCATCTCTGCAGCACTCCACCAATCAGGCCTTTATGGTAGAGTGGCCAGACGGAAGCCACTCTTCAGTAAAAGGCACATGACCGCCCGGTTGGAGTTTGCCAAAAGGCACCTAAAGGACTTTCAGACCATGAGAAACAAGATTCTCTCTGAAACCAAGATTGAACTCTTTGGCCTGAATGCCAAGCATCACATCTGGAGGAAACCTAGCACCATCCCTACAGTGAAGCAGAGTACAGAGAGATCCTTGACAGACTGAGGCAAAGGTTCACCTTCCAACAGGACAACGACCTCAAGCACAAAGCCAAGACAACGGAGGAGCAGCTTCGGAACAAGTCTCTGAATGTCCCTGAGTGGCCCAGACAGATCCCGGACTTGAAGCCATCGAACATCTCTGGAGAGTCCTGAAAATTGCTGTGCAGCGATGCCCCCCATCCAACCTGAGAGCTTGAGAGGATCTGCAGAGAATGGGAGAAACTCCCCAAATACAGGTGTGCCAAGCTTGTAGCGTCATACCCAAGAAGACTCAAGGCTGTAATCGCTGTCAAAGGTGCTTCAAGTGCTGAGTAAAGGGTCTGAATACCTATGTAAATGTTATCATAAAAATAAAAATTACATTTGCAAAAATTCATGAAAACAGTTTTTGATTTGTCATTATGGGGTATTGTGTGTAGATTGATGAGGGGGAAAACCATTTAATACATTTTAGAATAAGGCTGTAACATAACAAAATGTGGAAATATTCAAGGGGTCTGAATACTTTCCGAAGGCACAGCATATGAAAGTGTGTGTTCTCACCCAGTTGTTCCTTCTCTGTGCCACAGAGTGACAGTAGTGTTTTGATGAGGCGGAGGTGTCCAGCCTGCAGGATGTTGTCAGCCTCACTGGTCTCCATCTCAGAGCTCCAGCTGGGCTCAAAGTTATCCAACCAGCTGATTTCATCTTCCAACATGGCCACCGCACTCACTGACAACACCTCCATCTCCGAACCTGGAGTGGGACAGGAGCATTCATCATGTGTCAATGAGTGTTGGAAAACCGTTGGTGTGTGTGTCTGTGTGTGTGTAAACTTACTGGTCAAGTCATCCAGTAGTTGACATCGCAGGTCAAAGTACTCAGTACACTGTGACAGCAACCTGGACAGACAGAACAATATTACTCAGATATAGACACAACAGACAGAACAAAATACACAGAACAAAACAGGCCGTGGCGCTATACATCCATATACACTTACAACTAGCTACAGGTATATGACGCTTTACATCAGCTTTTATACATTTTCCAGTTACATGCCGACTAGACTGTGCGCACGCAGGCATCTGCGTGCATGTTGATTTTGTCCAGACACGATCAGGACACGCAGGTTGAAACAAACTCTGAACCAACTATATTAATTTGGGGACAGGTTGAAAAGCATTAAACATTCATGGTAGTTTAGCTAGCTAGATTGACGTTGCCAGCAAATGTTTCCTGGGATATAAACTTTGGGTTGTTTTACCTGAAATGCACAAGGTCCCCCGACAATTAATCCACAGATAAAAGCGTAAACCGAGTTTGTTTCTAGTAATCATTCCGCCGTCAGTCTTCTTCTTTGGACGTTATATATGGCGTTTGGCAACCAACTTTAGGTGCATTACCAACCCCGACTGGAGTGTGGACCTCAGTTCATCTTTCAATCACCCACGTGGGTCTATGCTCCTAAAAACCAATGAGGAGATGGGAGAGGCGGGACTTGCAGCACATCAAGCGTCACAAATAGAACTTGGTTCTATTTTAGCGCCTGATTTATTATTCAAATCATTGCAAGCGGTGTGGTCAGCATGTTAGTCCATCTATCATCTCTCACGGATAATTTGGCCCCATCTGCTGTTTAAGATAACTTACTACTGCCTCCCAGTAGCAATGACAACAATACATGTGTGTACCTCTGGTTGACTCCTCTCATGACAGACGTGGGGCTCCAGAGAGGCAGCTGGGAGGCGAGGACGACTCGGAGCAGGAATACATTGGGTTTGACGATCTCAGGGAACGCAGAGCTGTCGGATTGGCTCAGCGTGTACAGCTGGTCACATGCCACACGCCGGATCTGACAGAGACACGGGTTAGAACACACACACACACACACTCAGTCTCACACACCAACACACATCCTAGGTACCTCTCCACTGGCTGATCCTAGCAGGATGTCGATGATGAAGTCACTGACACAGGGGAGGATGTAGAATGAGCCTGGAGAGAGAGACACACACTGTTAGCATTCTGTCTTTACAAAACAGTGTCTGTGTGTCAAATCAAGGCCACATTGTAATCATCACATGCTTGGTAAACAACAGGTGTAGACTAACAGTGAAATGCTTACTTACGGGCCCTTCCCAACAATGCAGAGAAAGAAAATAGAGAAATAATAGACAGGTAAAACACATAATAATAAATACACAATGAGCAGCGATAACTTGGCTCTATACACGGGGTACCAATACCGAGTCGGTGTGCAGGGGTACGAGGTAATTGAGGTAGACATGTACATACAACTAGGAATAAAGTCACAGATAATAAACAGTAGTGTGTGTGATGAGACAAAAGAAAGTTAGTGCAGAAAGGGTCAATGCAGATAGTTAAATAGTTAACCAAACAGCTACCTGGACTGTTTAACTAACTATTTAGCTGTCTTATGGCTTGGGGGTAGAAGCTGTTCAGGGTTCTGTTGGTGCCAGACTTGGTGCATCGGTACTGCTTGCCGTGCTGTAACAGAGAGAACAGTTTATGACTTGTATGGCTGGAGTAAGTGACCATTTTTAGGGCCTTCCTTTGATACCGCCTGGTATACAGGTCCTGGATGGCAGGAAGCTCGGCCACAGTGATGTACTGGGCAGTACGCACTACCCTCTGTAGGGCCTTGCGGTCAGATGCCAAGCAGTTGCCATACCAAGCAGTGATGCCGCCAGTCAAGATGCTCTCAATTCTGAGCTGTATAACTTTTTGAGGATCTGAGGGCCCAAGCCAAATCTTTTCAGCCTCCTGAGGGGGAAGAGGCATTGTTGTGCCCTCTTCACAACTGTGTTGGTGTGTGTGGATCATGATAGATCCTTAGTGATGTGGACACCGAAGAACTTGGAAGCTCTCGACCCCTTCACTACAGCCCCGTCAATGTGAATGGGGGCATACTCGGCCCTCTGTTTCCTGTAGTCCACGGTCAGCTCCTTTGTCTTGTTGAGGGAGAGGTTGTTGTCCTGGCACCACACTGCCAGGTCTCTGACCTCCTCCCTACAGGCTGTCTCATCGTCGTCAATGATCAGGCCAACCATTGTCGTGCCGTCAGCAAACTTAATGATGGTGTTGAAGTAGTACGTGGCAACGCAGTCGTGGGTGAACAGGGAGTACAGGAGGGGACTAACCACGCACCCGAGGTGCACCCGCGGTGAGGGTCAGCATGGCAGATGTTTTGTTGCCTACCCTCATCACCTGGGTGCGGCTCATCAGTAAGTCCCGGATCCAGATGAAGAGGGAGGTGTTCAGTCCCAGGGAGCTTAACTTAGTGATGAGCTTGGAGGGCACTATGGTGTTGAACGCTGAGCTGTAGTCAATTAACATCTCTCACATAGGTGTTCCTTTTGTCCAGGTGGGAAAGGCCAGTGTGGAGTGCAATAGAGACTGCGTCATCTGTGGATCTATTGGGGCGGTATGTGAATTGGAGTGGGTCTAGGGTTTCTGGGATGATAGTATTGATGTGAGCCAATGACCAGCCTTTCAAAGCATTTCATGGCTACAGATGTGAGTGCTACAGGGCGATAGTAATTTAGACATGTTACCTTGGTGTTCTTGGGCACAGGGACTATGGTGGTCTGCGTGAAACATGTAGGTATTACAGACTGGGTCAGGTTTTGAAAATGTCAGTGTGGGTTACCTAGCTGCAGTGTTCGTAGCCGTAGACAGGAGACCAGTAGAGACAGGAGTGTGTGTGTGTTACCTAACTGCTGTGTCCATAGCTGTAGACAGGTGACCAGTAGAGAGAGTGTGTGTGTTACCTAGCTGCTGTGTCCATAGCTATAGACATGTGGCCAGTAGAGACAGTGTGTGTGTGTTACCTAGCTGCTGTGTTCGTAGCTGTAGACAGGTGACCAGTAGTGACAGGGCCTCTCTAGCGATGATGCAGTCTTTAATAGAAACACTCTGCTGCTTCACGCATATCCCAGCATGCAGAGCTGTGGGTGGCGCTTCGCCCTCACTGCTGGAGCTGCAGTTACTTCCTGTCGAGAGAGAGAAGTAAAAAGAGAGAGGAGAGAGAGAGAGAAATCCTCAGTATAAGGCCAAAGAATGAGAAGAGCGGAACAGACAATCCATTTTATTGCTCACAATTCAGGCTGATGTGTATGTTGTTAAATGTGTGTCAATATATTCCACCAGTGCCTTGTATGCGTGTGTCTCACCAGTGCTGCTGACACGGGTGCGGACCCCAAGTGGGAGGAGCGAGCTGTGCTCAGGTCTGATTGGCTGTGGACTGCCGACGAGGTCCAATCGGCCAGCGGCTGCTGCCCATGTCAGACGCATGAAGCACGCCAACGTCGAGGTGAAGTCCCCCACCTCCATTGTCTATGGAGAAGAGACATGGTTAGAGGTGTGTGTGTAAGATGTGTGTGTATTAGTTGCATGTTTGTGTTAGGTATGCATTAGTGTGTGTGTACCTGTATAGCTACGCGTGCAGCAGGGATGATCTCCTCTACTCTGATGGAGGAGCGTTCAGACAGAGACATCTGTCTATAGGAGCTCTTCTCTGGCGTTCCACACAGCGACAGCTGCCTCCCCGGTCGCCCCGCATTACGGAACGGCCGACTAGACAGCGTGTCGCCCTCTCGGATGACATCATCATCCAGCAACGACGGCATACTCTGGCCAACCAAAAGGAACCTGCAGGGGAAAGAAAGATCCAATCACATTCAACCTCTCTAACAACGTATCTAAACGTGTGTGCAGTGGTGGGTTTCGTTCTAGGCGACATGGACAGGCGCCCACACAAAAAAAATCAGAATGGTGACATTTGCGCGATCGTTTTTCTATCGATCATTTGCACGTCACGTCAATGATATCATGTCACCGTGTGGGACTGAAGGTCAATTAACCTTGTCGGAGTGGGCGCCCTGAATCTAGTTGCCTGGGAAGGTCTCCCACTCAGAAGTACGAGATGGGGAGTGGGGCGGGAGTAGGTTGACCAGAGGTCTCCCCACTGGAACCCGAGGTAGGGGGAATCTATCAAATAGCGCACCTCTAACTTTGTACAGTATTAATGCAATTAGTACAAATCAGTCACACTACGAAATGCTACCAAATAAACTACAATTCATTCATAATACTGTGAATATATAGTTTCACAGACATATTGTTGCATTTTTTTCTGGTTTGTGCGAAATCATTAAGAATAATATAAAACCAGTCTGCACACCACCAAGGTGAACTGGTTGTCTTGACTCTTGGTTGACAGTGTTGGGGGATGGGTAATGTAGTCTTGACTCTTGGTTGACAGTGTTGGGGAATGGGTAATGTATTGATGCTTGAGTGCCAAATCAACGCAAATTTGTTTCTATTTGTCTGTTATTTATTTTTTATATGTATGAGTTATTTTTGTATATATTTTATATAGTTTTAAAATGTTATGATTATTTATTTGTGTTGTTCCGAATGTCTGAATAAAAATGACAGTTAGTGCAGAATGGTGGGTGGGGGTTCGCCCAGGGAGCTATACAAGCTAGAACCGCCACTGTGTGTGTGTGTGTGTGTGTGTGTGTGTGTGTGTGTGTACCTGGCCAGTTGTAGACAGATGGAGTAGACTCCCTGTCTGGTCTCATAGTCCACCTCAGAGGGAATAGAGTCTCGCTGCATCACGTTCACCACCAAACTGAGACCTCCAGCTTTCAGGAAGTTCTCACAGAAAGACTTGACACTGGTCTTAGCCATCTCATCATCTGAGGTCGGCATCAACTTAGAACTCAACACCTTGAGAAAGGAGAAGAAAGAGGTCACAGAACGAAGTGTGTGAAGTGTGTCCGTGCACAAATATGTGTGTGTGTACAGGAGTGTGTGTGTGTGTGTGTGTACCTCTAGGTTGTAGAGGACTCTGAAGGTGGACATCCCGGGAGCAGAGGATCTGAAGAGTGATTCCAAGATGGAGGCAGCACTGGGCTGGTGCTGCTGCTTAGAACCCAGAGACGGAGACCGAGAGCCTGACCCCTGACCCAGGGTGAACAGCGTCTTCTACAGCAGACACACACAGGAAACGCATACATGTTATCACCCTGGCTCTGGCCAGAGGGGTTCAACTGTCCTCATCATTTCAACCCAAACTAACCCACCGGGCCTGATGGTTGCTAGTACAGGGTTAGATTATGATAGTACTGAAGGGTTAGTAGCTATAGAACTAGTTAATGTAAATGTACCTGGTGACTCCATACACTGGACTCTTTGGGAACAAAGTTATCTAGAGCATCCTGAACCTCTGGGTCTGTTGGGATCAGCAGCAGCAGCTTACGCACACGCAGGGTTGTCCTGGAACACACACACAGAACGTCATACATTCAGGTCCAGGTCCTTGAATGATCTGTGTGTGTTCATGCACAACTCACCGGGGTTCGTCCAGGTTGGCCAACTGGTAGAGCATCTCAAACACGTTGCACACCAACGCCATGACAACACCTGGAAGGGACTTCTCCTACAAACACACCGTTAGCACATAATCAGAGACAAACATGAACTCAATGTGTTCGTATACAGATGTCAGTGAGTGATTGTGTGTGGTTTACCTGTTCCATAGCGTAGGCTGAGTTGAAGACCGCAGAGCTGGAGGAGGAGGCGGAGGCGGAGGATTCAGAGCTGCCACCTGAGGGTGTCCCTGTGCCAGAGCTCTTCACTGTCAGAGACTGCTCATCACTGAACCCCAGCTGGGACAGAAGCTTCTGGTCCCGGTTCATTGTCAACTACAGAGCAAGAGGGAGAGTTACACAAAACACACAGATACATATGATACACAGTCACACACTTCCATCCTTTGGCTTACTACGCTGTCACACTGTTCAGTCAACAAGACACACAAATAACACACACACACTCACCACGCTGTCATTGGCAAAGATTTGGACATTGTCAACTGGACAGCTGAGGTGCTCGGCGATCTTCCATCGGATGCTGCCTACAGTTTCATTACTGTGGGCCTCCAGGGTGAAGGTGTCTTTGGTGGACTCATAGGTGACGTGTAGAGAGACAGGGTGGCCGTTGAACGACGCTCCATGAGGTAGAATGGTACGAGGCACAGAGTACAGATCCTACACACACACAGTCATTTTTCTAGCTTTCCATGTCACGCTCTCATCCCCCAAATTTAAATGTTTATAACGACATATAGGTGAAAGTAGTCTAACGTTTAAACAAAAATGATAAATGCCGTGTTACATATTTTGGTCAGTGTGAGGTCTTACCTCGATAGTGATGACGTAACGCTCAGCCAATAGCAGCAGCCTCTCAATGATAACCAGTTTGGTGGACCTGGAAGGTGATTGGACCGACGTAGCAACAGTTGGCATGGCGGTGGCCGTCAGCATCTTGGTTGCCCTGGTAACAGCATGAGTCAACGTGGGGCCTCCTAGAGCTGAACTGGCTGCCTCCAGTCGTTTGTAACAATCAGCAATGAACTTCTTGTGTAAAGACACAGAATCCTACAGACACACACAGCGGGGACCGAGAGACTGAAAAACAGCTTCTATCTCAAGGCCATCAGACTGTTAAATAGCCATCACTAACATTGAGTGGCTGCTGCCAACATACTGACGACAAATCTCTAGCCACTTTAATAATGGAAAAATTCATGTAGTAAATGTATCACTAGCCACTTTAAACTATGCCAGTTTATATAATGTTTACATACCCTACATTACTCATCTCAGTATATATACTGTACTCTATACCATCTACCGCATCTTGCCTATGCCGTTCGCCCATCACTCATTCATAAATGTTATGTACATATTCTTATTCATTCCTTTACACTTGTGTGTATAAGGCAGTTGTGAAATTGTTAGGTTAGATTACTTGTTATATATTACTGCACGGTCGGAACTAGACGCACAAGCATTTCGCTACACTTGCAGTAACATCTGCTAACCATGTGTATGTGACAAATAAAATTTGATTTCAGAGTCAATAGCAGAGATGGTAACCATGACCCCCCCCCCCCCCACACACACACACACCACACACACACACACACACACACACAGGTTTGGGTACTAACGGACCTCATGTAACAGGGATTATGTAATCGGATTACAAAAATGAAGTAACTATCGGCACAGATTGCTTAAAATAAATATGGCGTAATCAAATTAGTTATATTCTTAAAAACAACTTATTACTTCCTCTAATATCAAGATGTTTGCTGCAATAGAAATTGCAGGTTTTTGAGAGTTGTGCTGAGTGTAAAGTCACCTTTTAGTGGAAATGGATACTTCTCCTTTCTGTTTGAATCTATTTAAAATCTCCAAAACTGCCAAATTACTTTCCTTGGTTGTCTCTACAGAACCTTTCTTTAAACCAGAAAACATCAGACCCCCGCTTTACTGAGAACTAAATGATCCCCCATTTTATCAGGATCTTTCTGTCAAAAGGACACTTTAGATTAGTTAACACAGCTCCACCCTGTTTGTTCACTTCCTAAGCCCTGGGATGACACACACGACAAATCCGCTGCTTGCACAGCTAACCCTCTAGTTTCAAGTGAAACTACACTGAAATATACCTGTCAGCTTTGGCACACAGATCTATGTGTTTTTGCAAACTGAGAATAGTCTAATTTCAGAATATTTGCACAATTGATCATCCAACTCATGAAATAATCAGATCTCTTGGATCCGTTACATATGTCTACTTTATGGTTCCAGACTGTTCTGTTAAAGGTGGGCAAGACATTCAAACGCTCATTTCCTCCTTTACTGAGCACTATCTGCTTGGTGGCTGGGTGCAGTAGGCCTAGAACTGCACAATCAAAGAACAAGAGTTAGGTCTGCTTTCCCTGCAACTTGACAGTGAAGCAGACTTTTTAGCAGTTGTGCCATGTCATCAAGAAGATGCAACAGGCATCTGAGCCAGCAATTGCCCAAAGATGCTGGTGAGCTGGGTGGGCAAGAGGGGAGATAGGTGGGCAGAGAGGTCACTCATCAGTCTGCAGCATAAACTGATGTGGCAGATGCTGGCTAACCAAGTAATCCAAAAGTAATCAGAATGCGTTACTCATTCCAATGGATTATATTACTAATTACTTTTACTGTCATGTAATCTCTAAATCAGTAACTGATTACCTTTCTCAAGTAATCCTTCATCAAACCCTACACACACACACACACACACACACACACACACACACACACCTTTTTCATCTTTGGGTTGAGGTTGGTGTAGCTGTAGGTGATGATGAGCTGGATGGCCTCGTTAGCAATCTCCTCGTCAGGCGTTTCCATGGCGATGCGCCAGATAAAGTCCATCCCAGACAGGTCCAGCCGCTCCACACACTACACACACAGGACCGAAATGATAAAAAGGGTTGGGGTGTTTAGGTCCCACAGGTGCATTAATCCTAACGGTCAGGATAGTGTTAGCCTCATATGCTGAATAAATTGACAGAAACTGGTCAGATTGTTAGAGTCCATAAATTACTTTCCAGCTCTGAAAATATGTCTCAATACTGATATGGAGATGAACGACTGTCTAGACATATCATGAATCAAATTAGTTCATAAAAAGGGGTCGTTTCACCATGTCAGTGCCTTTTGAGATGTGTAACTTGAAGAAAATAGATTTCGCCTAACTTTAACATTGTTATATAGAGCACATACATGTTCAACATAAATGTTTTTTTTACAATAAAAACAAATAGACTATAGTGCAGAAAATACACGAGAGTGCAGGGGACTTGCTTTAACAAAGCTAACCATTTTCACTGTAGTGTCCAAAACATCTTTCAAGCTGTCAGGCATTCCCTTGGCAGCAAGAGCCTCTCGGTGGATGCTGCAGTGTACCCAAGTGGTGCCGGGAGAAAATGCTTGCACGCGCATTACCCCTCCACTATGGCTTTTGCGCCATCAGTACAGATACAACACACCTTGACCACCAAAGTCCATTTGATGTCACAAAGCTGTCCAGTACTTTAAAAAATATCCTCTCCTGTTGTCCTGGTTTCCAGAAGAGGATGTCTTCCTTAATTGACCCCCCATAAACATAATGGACATATACCAGTAGCTGGGCCAGGCCCGCCACATTGTCACATGTGCGCCCTCCCCAGCCTCTAGGTCAACGGGCTGCTCGTTATGGCGCACACGTCACCATCGTTAAGCGCATCATTGCATTATGACACTGACCTGGACTCCATCCACTCCTTGATTACCTGCCCTAAAAATGTCACTCCCTTTGGTTCCTTCCCCAGCAGTCATTGTTTCAGTTTCATGTATGTGCGTTGTTCTCGTTTCTTGTTTTGTATTATTTATTTATTAAAAAACACTCACTCCCTGCACACGTTACACACGTCTGTTGACTCATCCAGCTGTAAATCATATAATTATTCACTGGCTTGTATGCAAAGCAGTAATTGTTTTAAAACATCTCCTGCCACATCACTGATGAGTCGTGAAACAATGTTGTTTGATGGAGGTAGTGTCTGTATAGTTTTGGTCCTTTTCCCCCAGGATTGTCCTAGCCATATCCGCGGGAGCAGGAAGAATTAAGTCCTCCACAATAGTATGGGGCTTGCCTGTCCTAGCCACTCGGTAGCTCACCATATAAGACACTTCTAGCCCGTCTTATTAATGGCATCTGTTGCTTTTATACATGTCTTACTACTCGAAAGTCGTCTTTATTCTCGCTCAAAAAACTCCTGTGGCTTATTTTTCTAATTGTCATGTTTTGTTTCTAAATGTCTGCGCAAGAGTGAAGGTTTCCTGCGAGAGAGTAACAGTTAATGTGATTGGATGTTAATTATTTGACATTGTATTACTTCGCTGAACACTAGATGGTTTCATTTTATTTTTGCCAGTGAAACGAGGCTACTCAGGCGAGAGAAAAAAACCTCACCCAAATGTATAGTCCCATTGGAACATATAAATGTACTGTTTGAAAATGAGAAAAAAAAAAAAAATTAAAATGTGAATCACATTTTTATTTGGCGTACCCCCAACGGCATTGCACGTATTCCCAGTTTGGGTATACCTGGACTATAGTAAGTATCATTAATGCCTATTAAAAAAGGTGCACAATGCAGATATCGCTCTGCCATTTCCTGGGTTCTAAAATTCTAGTAGTTTGCTTAATTGCAGTTAGTGACAAAACAAGCAAGTATAGTGTAGAGATTCATTGTACCATCTAAAAAATATATTTTCCATAACCAAAATACTGCATTTTCAGCTGTTTGAAGCTGGTGTACACAACCGAAAGTTAAAAAAAAAAAAGCTAAAATGAAACTTCTGACAGATCTTTATCTCAAATTTCTATGTCAATTTTGTCAGGTCGCCCCAAAAGTGGCAATATAACTTTAAGTGCCAAATAAAGTCAGATTTGACCATAACAGGTCTGATGATTTCATCTTAAAATCCATACATTCTTTTATGACAGAAGGAATGAAAGCTTGTTTTGTGCAACAGGCAATTGAATGCAAGCTTCACAAAGAAAAATACATTTGTAAAACATTTCTAGCCTGTCTATATATGGTTAACAAGGTTGATGTGTTATGCTCGACCAACTCAGTTTTCCACTACAAAACACTTTATTCACATTCAAAGCCAGATTTATTGAATTGTGGTCTATATTAAAAAGGGCACTTATCTGAATATAACAGGCTTTTAAAATTCTATATTGGAGCACAATTTCAAATTAAAATATCAAATGGACGCATAAGGCACTAATTTTGTGTAATGACCTAAAAAGGGCGGTGTGTAGACAAATATAACTATACTTATGGGAACCAAAACAAATGCAACCAACTGGGGCCATTTTGGCAATCCTCATAAGGAAAAAGGCTATTTCTAGAATTAGGGTTAGGATTAAGTTTTGGGGTTAATCTTAGGGTAAGGGTTAGGGAAAATAGGATTTTGAATGGGAATCAATTGTGCCCCCACAATGTTAGTAAAACAAGACTGTGCGTGCGTGTACTGACTCACCAGTTGAGTCCCCTGGCGTTTCAAGCGATGGTCACACAGGTTGACGTTCTCAAAAAAGGTCTTGAACAGATTGAAGCCTGAAAAATCCCAAATAAAACCCTGGTTAAAGCCACTATGTAAGATCTACATGCAGTGCATTCGGAAAGTATTCAGACCCCTTGACCTTTTCCACATTTTGTTAGGTTACAACCTTATTGTAAAATGGATTTCATTGTTGGTTGTCCTCAATCTACACACAATACCCCATAATGACAAAGCAAAAACCGTTTTTAAGAAATGTTTGTAAACATAAGTATTCAGACCCTTTAAATCAGTACTTTATTGAAGAAACTGACAAAGATTACAGCCTTGAGTCTTCTCAAACCTGTATTTAGGGAGTTTCTCCCATACTTCTTCGCAGATCCTCTCAAGCTCTGTCAGATTGGATGGGGAGCGTCGCTACACAGCTATTTTCAGGTCTCTCCAGATATGTTTGATCGGATCAGGGACATTCAGACTTGTCCTAAAGTCACTCCTGCGTTGTCTTGACTGTGTTCTTAGTGTCATTGTCCTGTTGGAAGGTGAACCTTCGCCCCAGTCTGAGGTCATTGGTTGGTTGGTTTCTGCTCTGACATGCACTGTCAACTGTAGGACCTTATTTAGACAGGATGCACCTGAGCTCAATTTGGAGTCTACTAGCAAAGGGTCTGAATACTTACGCAAATAAGGTTCCGTATTTTATTTGTAATAAATATGCAAACATTTCAAAAAAAAAAAAACTGTTTTTGCTTTGTCATTATGGGGTATTGTGTGTAGATTGATGAGGAAAATTGTTAATTTAATCCATTTTAGAATTGATTAAACAAAACTTGGAAAAAGTGAAGGGGTCTAAATACTCCAAATGCACTTGATGTCAATGAGTGGGCTGCCATCAAAAATGTTTAAAAAAAAGACACACACACACACAATGTATCTCACCATTCATAGTAATCTCGTAGGGCTCCAATTTGAGGATCTTCTCTTTGAAGAGCTGCTGCTGAACATCACTCTCCAGATCATGCTGGCCCTTAGTGAACCACTCAAAACACATCTACACACACAGGTAAAGTCAGTGATAGAAAAAGTACAAATGTCATAGTTGAGTACAAGTAAAGATACCTTAACAGAAAATGACTTAAGTAAAAGTCACCCAGTAAAATCCAACTAGAGTAAAGGTAAAAAAGTATTTTGTTTTAAATATACTTATGTATCAAAAGTAAATGTAATTCCTAAAATATACTTTAGTATCAAAGGTAAAAGTATAAATCATTTCTAATTCCTTATATTAGGCAAACCAAACAGCACAAGTTCTTTGTATTATTTGTTTTTTTAAATTCTCACACACACAGCGAGAGAGGACTATGTAACATGTGTAGGTACCTCTCTGTCCAGCTCGCAGACTTCGGGCCCAGAGACCAGGCAATCCCATAGTTCTTTGGCTCTGTTCCAGACCAGGTAGAGGCTGGCCTCCTGGAGGAAGAAGGCCAGGAACCTCAGGTGGCCGTCTAGATACTGAGGAGGGGAGGGAGAAAGAGTCAGAGGCTAGCATGTACTTCAAACCACAATCATCACTGTTCCGAGTAACTCTAAGGCTTCATGACACAATGATTACCACCCTGAAGCACTCACTTCTGTAATCATTAAGTTCTTTGAGAGGCTGGTTATGGCACACATTAACGGCACCATCCTAGCCACTCAAATTTGCATACCATCCCAACAATCTCAATTGGTCTCCACACTACCCTCACCCACTGAGATAAGAAGAATACCTATGTGAGAATGCTGTTCATTGACTACAGCTCAGCATTCAACACCATTATCCCCTACATGCTTGTCACCAAGATTAGGACTCTGGGTCTGAACACCTCCCTCTGCAACTGGATCCTGGAATTCCTGACGGGCCGACCCGAGGTGGTGAGGGTAGGCAACATCACCTCCACCAGGCTGACCCTTAACAGAGGGGCCCCACGGGGATGTGTGCTTAGTCCCCTTCTGTACTCCTTGTTCACCCATGACTGTGTGGCCACGCACGACTCAACACCGGCGACAATGAGTCAGCCTACAGGGTGAAGGTCAGAGCAACAATCTCTCCCTCAACGCAAGACCAAGGAGCTGATCGTGGACTAGAGAAAACGGGGGGCACGGACGCCCCCATCCACATCCACAGGGTGGCAGTGGAGCAGGTAGACAACTTCAAGTTCCTCGTTGCCGAAACCACTAGACTTCAAATGGTCCAAACACACACACAGTCTTGAAGATGGTGCGACAGTGCCTCTTCCCCCTCAGGAGGTTGAAAAGGTTTGGAGTGGGCCCTCAAATCCTTAAAAACAATCTACAGCTGTACCATTGAGAGCATATTGACTGGCTGCATCACTGCTTGGTATAGCAATAGCACCGCCCTCGATCGCATAGCGCTACAGAGGGTTGTGCGGACAGCTCAGTACATCACTGGGTCCGAGCTCCCTGCCATCCAGGACCTCTATATCGGTGTGAAAAGAAGGCCCGGAAAATCATCAAAGACCACAACCACCCAAGCCATAGACTATTTTCTCTGTTGCCGCACAGCAAGAGATACCGTTGGATCAAGTATCACAACAGGCTCTTGAACAGCTTCTATCCCCAAGCAATACAACTGATAAATAGCTAAAATGGCTAAACGGACAGAGTTGACCTTTGACGTTCTCTTTTATATTTGTCTCTATGCACACTCACAGGGCCCTACACACAAACATTCACTCCATCATTTGCTCATTCACATATAATATGCATATACATTTATACTGACTCTACACACGCACTCACATGCAAGCTGCTGCTACGACTCCGTTTCTTATATCCTGTTGCCTAGTCCCCTTACCCCTGTACATATCTACCTCCTTCAGTCCAGTATCACTGCACATGTAAATATGGTATTGGATCTGAATTTTTAAATATTTCCTGTCTATAGTATGCTTACTTAATTAAAAGTGTATTTCATATTTATTATTTCTCGTGTGCTTTTTTTCTAGTAATACATTGTTTTTGATTATTGCATTGTTTGGTTTAGAACTTGCAAGAAAGGCCTTTTGCTGTACTTGTGACATTAAAATGTCAAAATCTCAGAGGTCAAAATCCTCAGTTCATCATCTCAACTAGGGCCAGAACGATACGAGTATCGTGACAAGGAGACAAAACACGAAAGCGGATTCAACGTCTTTAGAAAAACAGCCCTAATGTTGGAAACAAACATCATGTTGTCATCCAGTCACATATTTTCCAAGCTATATCACACTATACAGCAGATTATTATTTTTTTCTCCCCAATTTCATGATTACGATCTTGTCTCAACGCTGCAAATTCCCAACGGGCCTGGAAGAGGTGAAAGTCGAGTCATGCGTCCTACGAAACATGACCCACCGAGCCACGCTTCTTAACACTCGCTCACTTAACCCGGAAGCCAGCTACACCAATGTGTGGAGGAAACACCGTTCAACTGACAACTGAAGTCAGCCTGTAGGCGCCCGGCCCGCCACAAGGAGTCGCTAGAGCGCGATGAGCCAAGTAAAGCCCGCCGGAAAACCCTCCCCTAACCCGGACGACGCTGGGCAAATTTTGCCATTCTTGGCCGGATCGAACCCCAGGCTGTAGTGATGCTGCAACACTGCGAATCAGTGCCTTAGAACATTGCACCAATCAGGAGGCCATACAACATTTTTTTTTAAGGACCAAAGAGTGGTCTGCTTGGTGTTCTTTTTTGCCATGGAAAAAATATTGCAATACTGGTATCGTCACAGCCCTAATCTCAGCCACAAACTCCTACCAAAGCTCTACATTCATCAACCCATCAAAGCAAATCACACAGACACGCTGCAGTACCTCCTGGTAGGTGTATCGTCCATCTACGAGTGTGTGTCCGGCCAGTCCATTGCTCCCAGCTGCAGACACAGCCAGTCGATGACAGACCACCAAAGATCCTGTGATCAATTTGACAATCTCAAAGTTCTTCTTCAAGTCCTGGATGATGCTCTGCTGGGGAAGCACATGTGCTATGAAGATGTGTCTGTTCATTTTAAAATGTGTTAAGTAATGTGTTCATGTACTTTTAATGCTGTCGACTGCTGCCATCTTGGAGAAGGTCTCTCTTGCAGGGGTAATGTGTGTGTGTGTGTGTGTACCTTGTCCTGTTTCTGGTAGGTCTGTTTGATGAAGGAACGTGTGATCTCATGGAGCTGCCGCAGAGCTGGAACCACCCAGACCGCTTGGGGGCTGCCCTGCTGTGAAGACTGCACACACACACACTAGATGAGCAGTACCGTCAGATTCCTTCAGCTCATCCAATCACATGACACAGAACACCAGAGCCACCCCACACCTTGATGCCCAAACACAAACCTTATCCAATCAATACCTCACCCCTTGACTTATACACCTGGACTTCCCCCCAACACACACACGCCTTATAACCTCAAATGAAGACTGGCCCATTCCACAGAAAATTAGACACCTGATATAGTACTGAAACATCTCATGTTACCCTGCGTCCTTAACCAAGTGGGAAGGTGGAATTTACCACATACACCTAGGAAAAATCTACTTGAATGCCCCTCCAACTGGTAATTACTAGTGGGAAACTCGTCTATCATCCCTGAGCTACGACTTCCACATGCTGACCTCTGACAACTAAGGAAATTCTCTCGATAACAGCATTGTGGGCAGTTAAATGCAACAACAACAGCAATCTATAAATATGGTTATTGAACCCTATAAATTGTTTACAAGCATGATAGCTGCACTTTTAGTTAATGGTTGACGCAGCTTGTTGGCCATTAGCCAATTTGTGTTTCTCAACGAGTTCAAAGCACGTGAACGCATCCAACTGGTATTTACGAGTTCACAACTTGTAATTTCCACTTTCCCACTTGGTTATGAACGCAGCATTAAAATCAAGTCTAGCAATCCTTCAGTGACCAATCAAATCCCCCCGTGATCCAGCACTCCTCCAGAATTGGTTGGTGTGTAGCATTGAGAAGATTGTAGGTGAATGCTGACTGGTCAGTAGAGTTGGAAGTGGAGGGGCTTCTCTTACTTTGGCCAATGAGTTCTCTTTGGCTTTCTTCTTGCCCCAGGAGCCAGTAAGAAACGAGCTCTGAATGTCGCTGGTTTTACCCTCCTCCTCAGTCTGAGTCTACAAACATAAACTGGCTTATTCAGGACGTGTGCGTGCGTGTAAAGAAACGTACATTGATATTCAAAGGCTGTGAGTGACAAAGCGCTTCAACCTACAGAGAAACAGAAAGTGTGTGTGTTTCTCACCTTCTTGATGTCTTCTATACATTTGATGATGTAGCAGCGTTTGACAGTCTCCTTCACAGCGTATGCGTCAGTAAGGATGGCCAGGTGTTCCTCAGACGCCTGCTGTACCAGGGAGGTGGGCAGGGTTGGCAGGTGGGCTAACTCCCACAGCACCTCCAGCACCTTCCCCGTGGTGGCCTCAGAGCGGGCCTCTCTACCGATCCTCCCAATCAGACTGAGCAGCTTCTGCCTCACACGGTCACTCTCTACCTCCCAGCTCTGGAACACACGCACACATATTCAGGGCCTAAAATTTACTTTTTGTTCCACCAGCTATGGTGGCAGGTAGATGAAAGAGAAAAAAAAAATCTACCAGCCACTCAGATTTCTTTTACCAGCCAAAATATGTTTGTTATAATTACATTTTTTTTAACAACCACGCTTTGTAATTTTTCTAAAACAAGTGTGACCAGTCTTTTACCCAAAATATCAAATGAAAACATTTTCCCGCTTCCCCTATAAGGGCAGGAGGTTACCGTGGTAACAGGGCCACTCAAATCATGTCACTTGTGTCTGTGTGAGATTTGGGATGTGACTAGTAGTAGACAGCATCTACAGCATGTCTGCTATCAATTGAAGCAGCAGATTCAAACGAACATTGAAAAACAACCAAGCTTGTGAACAAAACAATGTAAATGTCCTGTTATTTCTTGGCTAAAGTCTCACTTTGCAGACTTGAATTAATTAAAACCAACTTTTATGCCTGTGCCAGCGCCTCCAAAAATGTATCTATCAGCACTTCACTCACAGTGCGTAAAGCTGTTGCTGCGCGAAGTGATATGTAGGATTTGTATTTCTTTGTGATTAGCAGCTATGAAACAAAACAGCAGAAATAGTTAGAAAACTCACATATGCTCATAGTTGACTTCTGACTCTTATTTTTATTAACAAATGGGAAGGTAATGCTTGCAGTGCAGAGCCTGCAAATTGACCCCCCCCCCAACGTGGCTGGTGAAAGACATTCTTAACCGCCAATATCTAAATCTACCAGCATTTGCCTGAGCATAAAATTAACACACACACACACACAGAGACGTTCCTAAGCACACATACAGACCTTCTGTATAAGGACAAACAGGTGGCTGAGCTGGTCTAAGTTGAACTTGACGGCAGCTGCAGCCATGATGGTGTGGATGTTCTCAATCACCGTGGACGACTGTCCTGCCTGTATCATCCAGATCTTAGAGAGCTCGTCCAGAGACAGTTTACTGCCCAGCAATTCAATGATGCCTTTTATTCGATCACAATACTGGGCCTGGTCTATGTTACCTAGAACACACACACTTCTATTACTGCTTTCTCTTACCTGGAATCACATGTCAAGATAGATAAAAGTACAAATATGTTGTTCCAGTGCTAACATTAACATTGTCTTTACCCTCCAGTGCTATTGAGAGGACAGAGTTTTCTACCAGCCAGTCCAGCAGTCTGTCTGTGTCAATGGCATTCTTCACCGTCTTAGACATAGTACTCTCCTCAATCAGCTTAGTCACCTAGACACACATAAACACATTTCATACCGTTTATAGCAAGAAGCATCCACATGGACAATAGCATAACAATAAGGAGAGCGACGCCAGTTTGTCTTGGCCCTGCTAACTTTGGCAAAGGCTTCCTGTTTTACATCTAACCTTTCATCGTGTAACCCCTGACCTCTCACCTCTTTGAGGGAGTTCATCTTGGTAGAGAAGTGAGGAGTCTTCAGCATGCGTAGCAGAGTGTCCAGGCGCAGGTCGTCCACCACAGTGACCAGGGTGGTCTGGAACCTCATACACAGCAGCTTTATGGCCGACAGCAGTTCTGGGATGCTCACCAGCCTCTACAGGACGGACAGTAACAATCATCATCTGATGCGGTGTTCATAGGAAACGCTGTACAGTCTGACTGTTCGCTTCAGACTTTAAGCGCTGAATGAACAGTTTTAGACTTTGGACACTGATATTTATAACATTTACGGGAGCATCCCAAGGTCTGTAGAGCAGAGTCTTGCGGGTAAACAAGGCAGGGGGGTATTGTGGTACCTTGTCTTTCAGGTCCTTCTCCTCCAGGTTCTGAACATAGGTGATCATCTTATGAATAACAGGATCCAACATGGGCTACAAGCAAACACACATTATTATTAGTCTCATGAAGTAATCATCATGCTGAGGATGTACCATATGTTGCATGTGTGTTGGAGGGAACTGTTTTACCTGCACCAGGCTGGAGTTGAGGTATTCTGCACACACAGATAGAGGCTGGACCAGAGCAGACACATACTGCAGAGAGACAGACAGTTGAGAGAGACACAGGGGGGCTTGAGAAGCTACAGTCTCCAGTGCAAGAGAGAGATTAACATGCCAATGGTGGAGAAAGTATTTGCTGTGAAAGGGATCAATGTGTGTGTTGTTCCGGTTAGAATCCTCAAAATGAAGGACTCACACAAGGAGATCTAAGAGTAGCCCCACAAGTACGCATGTGTCCCCTTACCCCAATCTCTATCTCCTGTGTATTGAGTTTAGCCTGGATAGCAGTGAACCCTCCCATCTCTCCAAACTAGAGAGAGCAAGAAGGGAAAGGACATTGAGAGAAGAGACAGAAATACACAGTCACTTCACTGAATAGAGAGACACAGACAAAAATGAACGGCAATTTGACTGTAACGGAACTGTATGAACATGCCATACAGCTCTATGCACAATGACTACTTTGAAGAATTTACATAGTAAAAAGGTTTAAATACATTTACTGGAAAAACTGCAGATGCTAAATTTGGTAAAGTAATTAAGGTAAAATCCACTTTTTCGAGCTGAAAGATGATGGCCAGAGCTTACTCATGATGTTGCACAACGATTTAAGTCAATAAGTCATCGTTTTAGTCAAAGTATGATACTGTATATTTATCCAAACTGTGTACCCCGTGTAAATCCACATGAATGCAGTATCTTTTCCTATGACATAGACATTATTGTCTGCCTAAGTTTTGTTTCAGGACTGGGTTTTATTTTAACGTTACCACCCACCAGCATGGCATTGTATATTAATCAGAAACAGCTGCAATTTTATTCCTCTTCACGACTGAACTGATCCAAACAGACTTGTGTTCATGGAGCAAAATAAAATAAGGGGTGCAAATTTGTTTTTTTAACAGAAAATTATCAGATTCCTTTAGATCATTTGCAAATATTCACTGATTTGTTAGCAGGTCTAACAAATACACACACACACACACACACACACACACACACACACAACACCCAGTGGCAGTCACCCCGTTCACGAAAATGGTTCGCTCCTACAGAGAGTGAGTCACGTGGCCGTGGCTTGCTAGAAAAGCAGGCAGACAGGCGTCGAGGCATTCATTTACTGTTCGATTGAACGTTAGAATGAGCAAAACGAGTGAACTATGCGACTGAGTGTGGTATGACCATCGGTGCCAGGCACGTCAGCTCCGGCGTTGGCTTTTCACTCAGGACAGTGTCTGCGGTTTACTGAAAATGCTGCGACAAACAAAAATGATCCAGTCAGTGGCAATCCTGTGGGCAAAAACAACTCGTTGATGAGGGGTCGAAGGAGAATTGCAAGAATCATACAAGCTAACAGGCAGGCCACAAACAGACAAAAACAGCACAGTACAACAGTGGTATGCAGAACAGCATCTCGGAACACACAACTCATTGGTCCTCGTCACAGATGGGCTATTGCAGCAGACGACCACACTGAGTTCCACTCCTATCAGCCAAAAACAAGAAGAAGCGGGCATGTGATCACCAACACTGGACAATTGAGGAGTGGAAAAACTTCAGCCTGGTCTGACGAATCCCAGTTTCTGTTGCGTCATGCTGATGGCAGAGTCAGGATTTTGGGTAAGAGTCCATGGCCCCATCCTGCCTGGCGTCAATGGTACAGGCTGGTGGTGTAATGGTGTGGGGAATGGTTTCCTGGCACACGTTATGTCCCTTGATACCAATTGAGCAACATTTCCATCCCCCGAAGAATTCACGCTGTTCTGGACGCAAAGGGGGATCCGACCCAGTACTAGATGGGTGTACCTAATAAACTAGCCACCCCTTTATAAATGGTATTATTGTGTGATAGCATTTTGAAAACCTGCTCCCCCGTCGCCGCAAGATTTTGACCGCCCATGTTTTGCTACACTACACGCTCCACTGCTTTGACTGGTGTAACAATAGCTAGAAACCACAAGTGTCTATGCAGATAACGAAAAGGCATACACGAAAGAAAATTCAAGGAATTTATAGTTTGTTACATGTCACTTGCAGCGGGCATGATCATGAGCAAAGTCATTGTAGCCTATCATTTCACTTCCCATGAGAACCATGAGCATTGTTTTTGCTGTACCACAGCCGAAGCCTGCCCGCACGCTCGTGTGCGCGCTGTTTGTGAGTGATCGCAATTATAGAATTGTACCAAATCACGTCTATAAAAGGTTGGAATTCCACTTACACATATGGTAAAAGTCACTAACAAGATGTAATTAGAAAGAACACACAAAGGGCCTTTATTCTTGGAGTTGTTTTTATTTTATTAAACAAATAATAAGTTATTTGTCTAGGTACAAAATGAACAAACGTCTTACCCACGATAATAAAAAAATAATTTTTTAAAACTCTGATATAAGAACAAATGTTTGAAGCAAAGCATCAGTATCAAATAAACATGTTATCCATAATAAAAACAAAAAAGCTATGATAGGAAACAGTGGGTGAGATCAAATCTTCTGGAGACCTTCAAATGTTCAGGAAATCATTTCCTAGACAGATTTGCCTGGTAGTTAGCAGATTTAGCCTTAGATAGCAGGGTAGACTTCTCTGTGGAAAACAGTTCCTCTGGCAATCATAGATACCTTCTTGGTAACGAGGGCACTCAGCATGTCTGTACTGAGGGAGGCTCTGTACTGGGTGTTGTTCTTGGAAACAAGACTGAATATTCATTCATAGTCTGCATTGCTGGGGATGTTGGTGGAATATGACCAATATGCCCAGCATCACAGCCAAAAGGTGGGAGTAGACCAGGTTTTCATTGCGCCGATTTCTCTCCAGGTGTGATCCATGTGCATGTTGACCAGACTCTGCTCAAAGGTTGTTGCCGGAGAGTCTAAACTCATCTTCCACAAGATCAACAGAGGCTCCCTCAGGAATAATGCAGGGAAAGCGTGCCATGCAAAAGTTGAGGGAAGAGAACTAGGCAGTCTGCCTGTTGGCAATGTCAGCGACCACTGCATGCTGGAGGAGCATATCACCAAATGGAAATTTCAGCTACATGTAGTCAACTGCAGAAGAAAATAAGTTTCTGACATCTGCATAGAAGGTCTTCAGATCCAACTTGCCTTGGCCACCAAGTATAGTCTCTATAGTAGAGGTACGCTTGTCACCTCTCAAACAGGGCCAGCTCACAAGTATTGGCTTTTTAGACAGGGTTCCTAATTAACATTGAAAACATAAAAACAAATGATCGCATCAACACAGACCGCAAACTGGCTACACAAAGATTAAGTAGGCTGTGTTTCAGCCCATGTAAAGGTGCCATATTGTATTTCTTTACAGCGCATTTCAGATTTTCTAAATTGATAAAATCTCAAATCTAGTGCAACTGTATTTTAGAAGCATTGCCTCTATAGCTAATACCGGACACGCATCCATTCTTCATCGCTCACTCGTCTAAACTCCATTTAATGCAAAGATGTTTATTTTTGATTATACTTGTTGTGACGTGGATCAGAATTACAGTTAGTCTATAAGGTTGCATGATCTTCGTAAATGTTACGTGGGAAATACAACTAAAGGGACGCAGAATTAAATGTATATCACAATCGCACAAATGCGACCAGTTATTTTTCGTATTTGCATTTCATTTCTTTCACTAGCAAATACGAGTGAACTGCTGGCACTTTAGAGCCCACTGAATGTCCATCTTATGTTCGCTAACGTTAGCTTGAAATAATTAGTGTTTACCTTTGCATAACACACGGAGTCGAAAAGGGATTTGTCCATGTGTTTACGGACAGCTGACAGTCTTCAAACTCAGCATCACAACAAACAGGAGGGGCAGACACGGGTAGCTACGTCCAATAATGATGTATTGATCTGCATGTCCGTTGACACAAACTCAGTACATGTCTGTGTGTTGCAGCTCGAGAATCGGGATGTTAGATTCACTTTTTATGAAAATGTACATCAACAATAAAAAAACAAAAATCAGGGCCCATTTATTTCTGCGTACTTTTAACTTGGATCTTGTACATGGACAAAGAACTACATAGCTGGTACGCAAAATAAGTGCATGTTGGCAGGTCTGTTATTTTTTCTAACTATATCTATGGTGGATTCGCAGCCGCAACTTATGGGAGATGACAAAACAATAGATGGCGAAATCCAAGATAGGCCAGTGGCTGCAATCTGTGGTGAAGTCTTGACAAGCTGTTCATTGCGAAAAAGAAAATACTTCTGCATTTCCCGCTGTGTAATCACATTGAAAATAAGATCCCAAGAACTCCTGATAAAGTTGGGTAGCTGATATTCAGATCTTAAATAGTGGGCCTACCACATGGATGGGGATTCATAAAAATCCATTGAGGGCTGACATTGTAGGCTACATCCCTGTCCGCAAGTCTTTTTGGGGTGTTTTACAAACGGTAGGCTTATCACATAAATGGGCATTCAGAAAATAACATTTCAGGCTACACCTCAGTAGTCTGACGCTGATGCCTTTTGGACTTTTTTGGTGCAGTCCGGACCGGCCTTGATTTCCACATCCACGGACATTGGTTTTTGGTCCGGTCCATCCTTGATTCCGCCCAAAAATAGATGTCTATAAATTATTCATTTTCAACTTTCATTCAGAACCAAAAATGAACTGGATTTCTATGTCTGGATAATAGGTATTTTTCAACATCCGGGAAAAAGACGCCTTTTCAACGTCCTGGAAGATATGTATTTTAAACATAAGGAAAATACTTTTTCACCTTTCATTCAGAACCTAAATTTAACCCAACTTCAATGTCTGGGGGCTTTAAAAGTAGTCATTGTGCATGGAGAAATATGGTTTGTTAAACCTTGAAATCAGTGGGTTTTTTGGTATACATTTTAAAGTGAAAAATATGAGTTCTCAGCATAATTCTGTTACCATGAAACCGCCCTGAACTTTCACAGAGGTGTGTGTAGGTGTGGGTGGGGGGACTTACCCGATTGACCAAATCTACCAGCCAGCCATGAGGCTCCTGTAGAAACAAAAGGCACACACACATGATCAGTCACACATACATTTTCTGTTTTTTATTTCATACTTGTGCTTTAGAGCCACACCCATATTACAGCGTCACCTTTTGGTAGCTGTTGCTAGGTGACACAGCAAACATGGCTTCCTCTCCAAACACCTCGCTCCAGTTCCTCTGACACGTCTTCATACGGTTCTTAAAGTGGTACTCATTGTCTGGGTTGAAGGCCTACAGACAGACAGCTAATGGTTTAAGGGGCGAGGTGTGTGAATGCTATTCCATGTGACGTGGTGTGTGTGCATGTGTGTGTTTACTGTATGCATGAGGTCTGTGTGTGTACCCACAATAGTCAGTACACCCATCACGCCAACTGGTATGGGGTCCCGTTTGACTCTCTCAGCCACCAGCTCCACCAGTAACATCAACATGTTGTAGATCCCCTCATGGATCTCTGTCCCCCACTTATGGACCGCACTACTGGTCAGGAGCTAGAAAGGGATGGGAAGAGCAAGCAGAGTGAGTGAACGTGTTAATATTCCACCAAACAGTCCTGTCTCCTTTCTTGAAGATGAGGGAAACTGGCTTTGAAACAGGTTCTACATCGCTCACTTATAAGTGTTATGCACACACACCCACACACTAGAGGTCGACCGATTAATTACGGCCGATTTCAAGTTTTCATAACAATCGGAAATCAGTATTTATTTTTTTACACCTTTATTTAATCTTTATTTAACTAGGCAAGTCAGTTAAGAACACATTCTTATTTTCAATGATGGCCTAGGAACAGTGGGTTAACTGCCTTGTTCAGGGGCAGAAAAACAGATTTTCACCTTGTCAGCTCGGGTTATCCAATCTTGCAACCGTAACTAGTCCAACGCAATAACGACCTGCCTCTTTCTCATTGCACTCCACAAGGAGGCTGCCTGTTATGCGAATGCAGTAAGCCAAGGTACGTTGCTAGCTAGCATTAAACTTATCATAATCACTAGTTAACTACACATGGTTGATGATATTACTAGATATTATCTAGCGTGTCCTGCGTTGCATATAATCTGACTGAGCATACAAGTATCTGACTGAGCGGTGGTAGGCAGAAGCAGGCGCGTAAACATTCATTCAAACAGCACTTTCGTGCGTTTTGCCAACAGCTCTTCGTTGTGCGTCAAGCATTGTGCTGTTTATGACTTCAAGCCTATCAACTCCCGAGATGAGGCTGGTGTAACCGAAGTGAAATGGCTGGCTGGTTAGCGTGCGCTAATTGTCGTTGTGTTGCTGGTTCAAGCCCAGGGAGGAGCGAGGAGAGGGACGGAAGCTATACTGTTACACTGGCAATGCAAAAGTGCCTATAAGAACATCCATTAGTCAAAGGTTAATGAAATACAAATGGTATAGAGGAAAATAGTCCTATAATTCCTATAATAACTTAAACCTAAAACATCTTACCTGGGAATATTGAAGACTCATGTTAAAAGGAACCACCAGCTTTCATATGTTCTCATGTTCTGAGCAAGGAACTGAAACGTTAGCTTTTTTACATGGCACATATTTTACATGGAACATATTGCACTTTTACTTTCTTCTCCAAAACTTTGTTTTTGCATTATTTAAACCAAATTGAACATGTTTCATTATTTACTTGAGGCTAAATCGAAATGTATTATATTAAGTTAAAATAAGTGATCATTCAGTATTGTTGTAATTGTCATTATTACAAATAAAAATAAAATAAAAATCGTCAGATTAAATCGGTATAGGCTTTTATGGTCCCCCAATAAATCGGTATCGGTGTTGAAAAATCATAATCGGTTGACCTCTACCACACACACACTTAAAGGCTTCATTCATGCATACACACAACTCACCTTTTTAAAGGCCTCGTGCATACACCTGTCCATAAACTGTTTACAGTTTTCATCCGCATCCGCCAGACCTGAGCGAGAGACAGAGTGAGAGAAAGAAAGTGAGAGAGAGACTGTAGTTATTGAGTGACAACTGGGTGTAAAATAATGTGTGAAAAGCATCCAACAGTTACAAGTCACAAAACCCACAACAACAAACCCACCCCACACACTTACTGGCTCTCTCTTACCGTGTTTGGCAAGGCAGGTGGCTGCGATCAGACATTTGCCCAGTGACTCCTCTCTCTTGTAGGGGATTGACCAGTGGTCAGTGAACACTCTGTTCTCCAGTTCATACAGGTTAGTGGTGGGGAACTCCATACTGCTGCCTGAACAATTCCCATTCTCATCATTACTCCTCTGAAACACACAGAAACATTTTAGAGTTCTACCAGTGTTGTAGTCCTCTAGACTGGTCTTGAGAGTCCTGGTCTTGTCTAGGTTTCGAATAACATTAAAAAATATAAAAAATACACACACACACAAAAAAGGTATTTAGTCAGCCACCAATTGTGCAAGTTCTCCCACTTAAAAATATGAGAGAGGCCTGTAATTTTCATCATAGGTGCTTATTTTCCACCATAATTTGCAAATAATTTCATTAAAAATCCTACAATGTTATTTTCTGGAATTTTTCCCCCTCATTTTGTCTGTCATAGTTGAAGTGTATCTATGATGAAAATTACAGTCCTCTCTCATATTTTTAAGTGGGAGAACTTGCACAATTGTTAACTGACTAAATACTTTTTTGCCCCACTGTTATATATATATATATATAAAAATTAATTGGTCTTTATTCCGTCTCTGACATTGAGGACCTGTAATTTCTTCGAGACCAGCAGAGTAAGAAACTCAGTCAGACTCAGCATATAAAACTGCTTGGTCAGGCCAAACAACCACCCTCCTTTCATGACACATTAACATCTATTCGACTATTGAATCCCGGGCTTCCTACTTTACTCGTAACATTACTGTCCTTTACTTTCATTGAAAAATATCCTCAAACTGTCACGCTCGACAGAATGTCCTTTGATTCGCCTGCATGAATGCGGCAAATGTTTGAAAGTTGTGCGCTCACAATTATTTGGGGAGACGGGGAAGTTGGAACATATTGTCTTTATCTATTATCGACCAGCTTGGGTTAGTGATCATCTGTAGTGGTTCTCTGCCATTAGCACACATTCTCTCACCATTCTGACTGTCTAAAGAATCAATATGTTCTTCTGAAATATAAACATAAATACTGGACATTTTGAACTCATTTTGGTGGTTATTTGACACAGTTACAATCATGGCCTTGAATTGGACTTAATTGTTCTGATCTCGGCCTTGACTCGCCCCCCTCCCGGTCTTGGGTCTTGACTAAGACTCGATTTGCTCCGGTCTTTAAAAATCGGTCTCACTTTGGTGGTCTTGAACACAACACAACAGGCTGTGAGAGTGGTGGGTGTGTGTGTTCAATAACCCCTCTGCCCTTTCAGTATAGCATATCAATATATGATCGATGGAAGGATGAAGGGGGAGGGAAGTTTCAGCTATCTTCCTTCATAGAAAGAATTGGAAAGAGATGAGCTCTAGATCTAGGTAGGTGCTCCCCAGAACAGCACAGTCCAATCAGAGACCCCTTTTTGAGGTAAGGAAGACAGCATGATCTGTTGACCTGTCTTTTAACAAATAACTGGGGTCAGGATCCTAGATTGAGATGACTCCAGGACTACAAAGCATGTGTATAGGAGAATCTCATTAGAAATATGTTTTAGTGTAGAAATAGAATAATCTGGGTTAATAGATACTACCCGGGGAGGTTTCTAACTAGCTACTGCTGAACCAATAGGCAGTTGTCACAGTTTCCTCTCAACATTATTAACACAGTAACAATAACAGTACTAGTGCTGTTTTCCTGCCTGAGGAGAAGCTAAGGGGAGGACTGGAGCTCTGGGCTTCTCTCAGGAGGATGAGGTGTGGTGTGTTTGTTAGTGTGTCTATGTCTTTCTGGTATGCGTGTTTTTATTGAGTGTGTGTGCTGCTGTGTTTATGTACGCATGTATGTATGTTGCGCAGGGCAGCTAGGTAACCATATGAGAATGTAGGGATGTTTGTGTGTGGAGCTAAATTTAGGATGAGAATGCAGGGCCACAGACCCGTGACATGCCTCCTAACAGCAGACAGCAGATATGCAAAAACAAGCTGGAGAGAGAGGGAGATGGAGGAGAAAGAGTGGGACGGAGGGATTTGTCTGGCCTAATGGTCTGAATGTGAACCATTTGAATATGTAACCTGAAATAAATGTTTTAAATATAAAAACAAAACAGGGCTGCTTTTGATGCAGACGGTTCCTGGAAAATGGGGTACATTTGAAAACATTACGCAATGCTGTGACCTACTGAATGCAACCCGGGTGTCAGACACACACACACATGCCCACACCCTGGTGATCAACGTCACCATGCACACGGTTTCGCACAGCAATGAAGACAGCGGGCATAATCTGCTGTGTGTAGAGAATAGAGATGGTACCCTAACCGCTAGACTAGAGAAATACACCTTTCGATCGGATGCTAAGCAGTTGCTTGCCATACCAAGCGGTGATGCAGCCAGCCAAGATGCTCTCAATGGTGCGGCTGTAAAAAAAAAAAAGGATCTGAGGGCCCATGCCAAATCTTTTCAGCCTCCTGAGGGGGAAGAGGCATTGTCATGCCCTCTTCAAGACTGTGTTGGTGTGTGTGGATCATGATAGATCCTTAGTGATGTGGACACCGAAGAACTTGAAGCTCTCGACCCCTTCACTACAGCCCCGTCGATGTGAATGGGGGCGTGCTCGGCCCTCTGTTTCCTGTAGTCCACGGTCAGCTCCTTTGTCTTGCTGACGTTGAGGGAGAGGTTGCCTTCCTGGCACCACACTGCCAGGTTTCTGACTCCCTTATCAAAATGCAACATTCCACAATGTAGCTGACTGTCTGGATGTTGTCTTCTAACCAGTGATGTAAAAATACAGCCTATCCAGTTCCATGTGGTTTTAGAGTTGTGGTAGTTTAAACAGCACATACCCCCACCCCAATCGATGAGTGATTTATTGCCACTTGACAAAATGACAGGGTTTTGGAGCTTGTGCAGTTTATAAGTGGCTACTTAAAAAAATACATATGATTACTATTGTTGCACATGTATATGTAGATAGTACATTTCATGCTTAGGTTTTCAATATATCACAAACTATTATTGATTAGGTCACTTTAAAACTGTTTTGACATTGGACTATTATTCATCATTATGTCTTAACAGGAAGCAGCAACAGCATCAGTTTCAATTTAAGTATTAGGAATATAAACTGATCTTTCAACATAAAATATCCAATGGTATTTTACTTAATCAGGTAAAAACCGATGAATGAGACCAAAAACGTGTGCGATTGAGTTATTTTGACGATACCCAAATCACCAAAACGGTTTTGTCCTGCCCCTACTTGATGCTCTCTAGCTAGCTTGCAGATGCTGAATGCTGGAGACATCATGTAGTTAGACATCACGTTGTCACTGGACTATGAACAATTTAAATAACTTTTTTTATTAGACAATATTTAAAGCACAAGATGGCCACATCAGGTTCACGGGCGATTGCGAAATCTCAGCTTCTCTAATGTACCTAGTTATAGCCAGCTTAGTTCGCGTAGCTAACGTTGGCTAGCTACATTTGTACATTTTAGTCATTTAACAGGGATTCCAACCAGTGACCTTTCGGTTACTGGCCCAACGCTCTTAACCGCTAGGCTACCTATCGACTTCGTCTCCGGCCTAACAACACTGGTGCCAATATCCAACAAAGACCGGCTTCTCGGGCATCATCACTAGCTCCATTACGCTAAACTGCATACAGATGTGCATTTCCCCAAGATAATGAATGCGAAGATCTTAACATCACCACATTCACTCTGCAAACCGGCTTTATTAATAACGATTGCAAACACTATTTAGTTGGTTAGCAAGTTTGCCCATGTAACGTTAGAGATTCGCGCATTCCCCCTAACTAACCGTTGGGCTAACTAACTAACTACCTAGCTAGCTGTCAAGCAACAGCTACATTCTGAATCGGATGTTGGCTAGTGTGCACCCAATTTCAATACTGATGATTAAAGTATCTAGTGCTGTATTTACAACTCAACTAGCCGAATGTCGAATTTATGCAGACCGAGATTGAGCTAACGTTAGCCAACTGTAAATTGAGTTATGCATGCCGCGGATTTTCCTTCTATATTTTGACAGTCAGGCATGAGCGGAGCGCGCTATGCAGTATTGTAGGGCGAGCCCTGTCTGGCTACCTAGCCATCATCATCGCTAGATTTTATAGCGCTAACGACGTTAGCTAAATTGTGTTCTAGCTTACGAAGCCAGCGAACTAACCTTACTATCCTTCTTCACCCTTACCTCGCTCTCCACCACATCGTGGTATGCGGGAGGTGGGTCGAACCCTCCAGTCCCGGTCCGCCCACTGGACTCCCCGTCTCCACTCGGGCCTGGGGCAGGGCCACTCTCCATCGGCTCATATCCATACCCAAGACCGGGGCTTTCGTTGGTCAGGAGCGCAACAGCCTCGTTGATGTCGTTCTTCGCCAGGCGTAGCGCCTTGCGTATCGCCACTGCATCTGGGAAACCCATGCAGAGGAGAGTTGTCATATGTTGTTCCTCTTCTGTCTCCATGGTTAAGTTTTGTGTCTCAGGCTAGCTACAAACGGGATGTAAAACAGCACAGCCCTGTAGCGGTGCATGGCGCCATGTTTACAATCACGCAGGCTGTCACGATGGTTCACTGGATACTTCCTGCGTAGAACGTCAGCACCCTGACCCACCCATATGAACCGAAGAGAGGACTGAGGATCCCCTTTATTTTACCCCAAAACCTCTAACATTAGGCTGACTAGTTAGCTCTGCAAACACTAACATTATGTTTCACACTGATTCGAAGTGTTCATAATACAACACGACTAGACAAAACACTCGACCTCACTACACTCGAACAATGACAAAACAATATAAATATAAAACTATCAATCAATATGAATAGGAAAAATATAAATGAATTGTGTTATTGTTTGTGTGATGATGGTTAGTGGTGACAACCACACGACGTAGCACGCACCTGTCAAGTAAAAGGGTGTAGCTTGAATTCAGAAGAAGGGGAATAATTAATTTTTATAATTTTATTGAACCTTTTATATAATAAAAAAATGTCGAACCTTTATTTAAGTCAGTTAAGAACAAATTCGTATTTACAATGACGGCCTACCAAAAGGCAAAGGGCCTTCTGCGGGGACGGGGCTGGGATTAAACATGACAAAATGTATTAAAAATATAGGACAAAACACACATCATGACAAGGGAGACACCACAACACTATATAAAGAGGGACCTAAGACAACAACATAGCATAGCTGCAACACATGAAAACACAACATGACAACAACATGGTACAAACATTATTGGCCACAGGCAACAGCACAAAGGGCAAAAAGGTAGAGATAACAATAAATGTCACGTGAAACTCCATCATGTGACTGGCGGAAAGGCAAAATGGCGGCCACGGGAGAGGAGGCTGCTGCGATGGATAGCATCTCTAGAGTACCCCCTGTCCATCCTACCGTCCTCAGCCTGGGAGGGAGCGCCGAACCCCGGGGAGAGCCTAGCGAGACTGCTGCTGACGGCCAGGTTGTGCCCGCGGCGCCCAAGAAGCCTACCACCACCACCACCAGCAGCAGCAGTGAGTGGTGCTTGCTAGCTTCCAATTCCAGCTAACCGTAGCAGGTCGACAAACACAAATGGGCCAATGGAGACGCCCTGGCTGCAAATTGATGCGCTATTTTAGTTATTGAGAGCAAGAAGATTAACAATTTGTTTGTTGTTTACTCTGGCCATATTCTGCTATGAGACTGGTGTTAGTACCTTAAGGACCGGCTCTAGCCTTTTGGGGACCCTAAAACATGATGCCATGTTAATTATACAGTATCTGAGTGAGAGTGACTCACAAAATCAATGGGGGTCCCATGGAGGTTAGTGCCCCTGGGCGGTATTTGGCCATGATAACTGACTAGACTAACATAGCAATCTAAAAATTGTTAGCTGACATGGTTAATTGAGTGACTGTCTGACTGACAAAACAATAGAGAAACTGCTGATGTAACAACCACATGTTGAACTTGCACCTTGTGTATTCTAACTCTAAACATTAAGTTGAGATCCCAACTGAGTTAATATATACACTACATGACCAAATGTATGTCGACACCTGCTCGTTGAACATATCATTCCAAAATCATGGGCATTAATATGGAGTTGGTCCCCCCCTTTGCTGCTGTAACAGCCTCCACTCTTCTGGGAAAGCTTTCCACTAGATGTTTGAACATTGCTGTGGGGACTAGCTTCCATTAAGCAAGCGTTGCAACCCGAGGACAGGCGATTTCTATGCGCTTCAGCACTCGGTCATCCCGTTCTGTGAGCTTGTGAGGCCTACAACTTCGTGGCTGAGCCGTTGTTGCTCCTAGATGTTTTAACTTAACTATAACAGCACTTACAGTTGACCAGGCAGCTCTAGCAGAGCAGACATTTTATGAACTGACTGAAAGATGGCATCCTGAGCTCATCAGTACGGGCCATTTCACTGCCAATGTGTGTTTATGGAGATTGCATGGCTGTGTCCTTGATTTTATAGATGTGTCAGCACACATGTGGCTGAAATAGGCGAATCTGCTAATTGGAAGGGGTGTCCACATACTTTTGTGTGTGTACGGTACCAGTCAAGTTTGGACACACCTACTCATTCAAGGGTTATTTTTACTATTTTCTACATTGTAGAATAATAGTGAAGACATCAAAACTATGAAATAACACACATGGAGTCATGCAGTAACCAAAAAAGTGTTAAACAAGTCTATATGTTTTAGAATCTTCAAAGTAGCCACCTTTTGCCTTGACAGCTTTGCACACTTTTGGCATTCTCTCAACCAGCTTCACCTGGAAGGAGTTCCCACATATGCTGAGCACTTGATGGCTGCTTTTTCTTCACTCTGCGGTCCAACTCATCTCAATTTGGTTAAGGTCAGGTGATTGTGGAGGCCAGGTCATCTGATGCAGCGCTCTCCTTTTTGGTCAAATAGCCCTTACATGGCCTGGAGGTGTGTTGGGTCATTGTCCTGTTGAAAAAGAAATGACAGTCCCAGTAAGCGCAAACCAGATGTGATGGCGTATCACTGCAGAATGCTGTGATGGCGTATCACTGCAGAATGCTGTGATGGCGTATCACTGCAGAATGCTGTGACGGCGTATCACTGCAGAATGCTGTGACGGCGTATCACTGCAGAATGCTGTGACGGCGTATCACTGCAGAATGCTGTGACGGCGTATCACTGCAGAATGCTGTGACGGCGTATCACTGCAGAATGCTGTGACGGCGTATCACTGCAGAATGCTGTGACGGCGTATCACTGCAGAATGCAGAATCACTGCAGAATGCTGTGACGGCGTATCACTGCAGAATGCTGTGACGGCGTATCACTGCAGAATGCTGTGACGGCGTATCACTGCAGAATGCTGTTACGGCGTATCACTGCAGAATGCTGTGACGGCGTATCACTGCAGAATGCTGTGACGGCGTATCACTGCAGAATGCTGTGACGGCGTATCACTGCAGAATGCTGTGACGGCGTATCACTGCAGAATGCTGTGACGGCGTATCACTGCAGAATGCTGTGACGGCGTATCACTGCAGAATGCTGTGACGGCGTATCACTGCAGAATGCTGTGATGGCCATGCTGGTTAAATGTGCATTGAATTCTAAATAAATCACAGACCGTGTCACCAGCAAAGCACCATCACACCTCCTCCGTTCATTACTGTTAAAACCACACATGCAGAAATCATCTGTTCACCTACTCTGTGTCTCACAAAAACACAGCGGTTGTAACCAAAAATATAACATACTCATCAGACCAAAGGACAAATTTCCACCTGTCTAATGTCCATTGCTCGTGTTTCTTGGCCCAAGCAAGTCTCTTCTTATTGGTGTCCTTTAGTAGTGGTTTCTTTTAGAGGTCGACTGATTAATCGAAATGGCTGATTAATTAGGGCCGATTGCAAGTTTTCATAACAATTGGAAATCGGTATTTTTGGACACCCGATTTGGCTGATTTTATACATTTTATTTTTTTATTTAAAAAAGCTGGTCACGGGTGCACCTCAGCCACGCTCAAGGTACTAAACAATATAATAACCGCCATCGATAAAAGACAGTACTGTGCAGCCGTCTTCATCGACCTGGTTAAGGATTTCGACTCTGTCAATCACCACTGGGGCGGCAGGTAGCCTAGTGGTTAGAACACTAACTCCAAACGAGTTTCAATGCCATACAACACTCCTTCTGTGGCCTCCAACTGCTCTTAAATGCTAGTAAAACTAAATGCATGCTCTTCAACCGACCGCTGCCCGCACCCGCCCGCCCGACTAGCATCACTACTCTGGACGATTCTGACTTAGAATATGTGGACAACAACAAATACCTAGGTGTCTGGCTAGACTGTAAACTCTCTTTCCAAACTGATATTAAACATCTCCAATCCAAAATTAAATATAGAATTGTCTTCCTGTTTCGCAACAAAGTCTCCTTCACTCACACTGCAAAACATACCCTCATAAAATTGACTATCCTACCAATCCTCGACTTCGGCGATGTCATTTACAAAATAGCATCCAACACTCTACTCAGCAAACTGCATCCAGTTATCACAGTGCCATCTGTTTTGTCACCGAAGCCCCAGAGCTACCCACCACTGCGACCTGTATGCTCTCGTCGGCTGGCCTTCGCTACATATTTGTCTGCTAGGTAAAGCTCCGCCTTGACGCAGCTCACTGGTCACCATAGTAAAGCTCCAGCAGGTATATCTCACTGGTCATCCCCAAAGCCAACACCCCCTTTGGCTGCCTTTCCTTCCAGTTCTCTGCTGCCAATGACTGGAACAATTTGCAAAAATCGCTGAAGTTGGAGATTTATATAGTTGAAGTCAGAAGTTTACATACACCTTAGCAAAATACATTTAAACTCAGTTTTTCACAATTACTGACATTTTAATCGTAGTAAAAATGCCATGTCTTAGGTCAGTTAGAATCACCACTTTATTTTAAGAATGTGAAATGTCAGAAAAGTAGTAGAGTGATTTATTTCAGCTTTTATTTCTTTTATCACATTCCCAGTGGGTCAGAAGTTTACATACACTCAATTAGCATTTGGTAGCATTTCCTTTTAAATTGTTTAACTTGGGTCAAACATTTCGGGTAGCCTTCCACAAGCTTCCAACAATAGGTTTGGTGAATTTTGGCCCATCCCTCCTGCCAGAGCTGGTGTAACTGAGTCAGGTTTGTAGGCCTCCTTGCTCGCGGACACTTTTTCAGTTCTGCCCACAAATTTTCTATAGATTATAGATATAGGATTGAGGTCAGGGCTTTATGATGGCCACTCCAATACCTTGACTTTGTTTTCCTTAAGCCATTTTGCCACAACTTTGGAAGTATGCTTGGGGTCATTGTCCATTTGGAAGACCCATTTGCGACCGAGCTTCAACTTCCTGACTGATGTCTTGAGATGTTGCTTCAATATATCCACAGAATTCTTTCCTCATCATGCCATCTATTTTGTAAAGTGCGCCAGCCCCTCCTGCAGCAAAGCACCCCCACAGCATGATGCTGCCACCCCCGTGCTTTACGGTTGAGATGGTGTTCTTCGGCTTGCAAGCCTCCCCCTTTGTCCTCCGAACATAACGATGGTCATTACGGCCGAACAGTTCTGTTTTTGTTTCATCAGACTAGAGGACATGTCTTCAAAAAGTAAAATATTTGTCCTCATGTGCAGTTAAACCGTAGTCTGACTTTTTATGGCGCTTTTGGAGCAGTGGTTTCTTCTTTACTGAGCGGCCTTTCAGGTTATGTCGATATAGGACTTGTTTTACTGTGGATATAGATCCTTTTGTATGTGTTTCCTCCAGCATCTTCACAAGGTCCTTTGCCTTTGTTCTTGGATTGCTTTGCACTTTTCTCACCAAAGGACATTCATCTTTAGGAGACAGAATGTGTCTCCTTCCTGAGCGGTATGATGGCTGCATGGTTCCATGGTGTTTATATTTCTGTACTATTGTTTGTATAGATGAACATGGTACCTTCAGGCATTTTGAAATTGCTCCCAAGGATGGACCAAACTTGTGAAGGTCTACAATTTATTTTCTGATGTCTTTGCTGATTTCTTTTGATTTTTCCATCATGTCAAGCAAAGAGGACCTGAGTTTGAAGGTAGGCCTTGAAATACACTGCTCAAAAAAATAAAGGGAACACTTAAACAACACAATGTAACTCCAAGTCAATCACACTTCTGTGAAATCAAACTGTCCACTTAGGAAGCAACACTGATTGACAATCAATTTCACATGCTGTTGTGCAAATGGAATAGACAACAGGTGGAAATTATAGGCAATTAGCAAGACACGCCCAATAAAGGAGTGGTTCTGCAGATGGCGACCACAGACCACTTCTCAGTTCCTATGCTTCCTGGCTGATGTTTTGGTCACTTTTGAATGCTGGCGGTGCTTTCACTCTAGTGGAAGCATGAGACGGAGTCTACAAACCACACAAGTGGCTCAGGTAGTGCAGCTCATCCAGGATGGTACATCAATGCGAGCTGTGGCAAGAAGGGTTGCTGTGTCTGTCAGCGTAGTGTCCAGAGCATGGAGGCGCTACCAGGAGACGTGGAGGAGGCCGTAGGAGGGCAACAACCCAGCAGCAGGACCGCTACCTGCGCCTTTGTGCAAGGAGGACCAGGAGGAGCACTGCCAGAGCCCTGCAAAATTACCTCCAGCAGGCTACAAATGTGCATGTGTCTGCTCAAACGGTCAGAAACAGACTCCATTAGGGTGGTATGGGGGCCCGACGTCCACAGGTGGGGGTTGTGCTTACAGCCCAACACCGTGCAGGACATTTGGCATTTGCCAGAGAACACCAAGATTGGCAAATTCGCCACTGGCGTGCTGTGCTCTTCACAGATGAAAGCAGGTTCACACTGAGCACGTGACAGACGTGACAGTCTGGAGATGCCGTGGAGAACGTCTGCTGCCTGCAACAACCTCCAGCATGACCGGTTTGGCGGTGGGTCAGTCATGGTGTGGGGTGGCATTTCTTTGGAGGGCTGCACAGCCCTCCATGTGCTTGCCAGAGGTAGCCTGACTGCCATTAGGTACCGAGATGAGATCCTCAGACCCCTTGTGAGAACATATGCTGGTGCGGTTGGCCCTGGGTTCCTCCTAATGCAAGACAATACTAGACCTCATGTGGCTGGAGTGTGTCAGCAGTTCCTGCAAGAGGAAGTTATTAATGCTATGGACTGGCCCGCCCGTTCCCCAGACCTGAATCCAATTCAGCACATCTGGGACATCATGAGTTGGCGGATGCTTTAGTCCAGGTCTGGGAGGAGATCCCTCAGGAGACCATCCGCCACCTCATCAGGAGCATGCCCAGGCGTTGTAGGGAGGTCATACAGGCACGTGGAGGCCACACACACTACTGAGCCTCATTTTGACTTGTTTTAAGGACATTACATCGAAGTTGGATCAGCCTGTAGTGTGGTTTTCCACTTTAATTTTGAGTGTGACTCCAAATCCAGACCTCCATGGGTTGATAAATTATCAATGGAAATCAAATTTGTGTGATTTTTGTTGTCAGCACATTCAACTATGTAAAGAAAAAAGTATTTAATAAGAATATTTCATTCATTCAGATCTAGAATGTGTTATTTTAGTGTTCCCTTCATTTTTTTGAGCAGTGTACATCCACAGGTACACCTCCAATTGACTCAAATTATGCAAAAATAGCTGAATCCACTAATTTGTAGGGGTGTCCACATACTTTTTTATATATATATATATATATATATATTTATGAGTATATACTGAACAAAAATATAAATGCAACAATTTCAAAAAGTTTACAGAGTTACAGTTCATATAAGTAAATCAGTCAATTGAAATAATAAATAAATAAGCCCTAATCTATGGATTTGACATGACTGGGCAGGGGGGCAGCCCTGGGTGGGCATAGGCTCACCCACTGCGGAGCCAGGCCCAGCCAATCAGAATGAGTTTTCCCAACAAGAGCTTTATTACAGACATAAATACTCCTCAGTTTCATCAGCTGTCCGGGTGGTTGGTCTCAGATAATCCCGCAGGTGAAGAAGCCGGATGTGGAGGTCCTGGGCTGGCATGGTTACATGTGGTCTGCAGTTGTGAGGCCGGTTGGACGTACTGCCAAATTTTCTAAAATGACGTTGGAGGCAGCTTATGGTAGAGAAATTAACATACAATTATCTGGCAACAGCTCTGGTGGAAATTCCTGCAGTCAGCATGCCAATTACACGCTCCCTCAACTTGAGACATCTGTGGCATTGTGTTGTATGACAAAACTGCCCATTTTAGAGTGGCCTTACTGTATATTGTCCCCAGCACAAGGTGCACCTCTGTAATGATCATGTTGTTTAATTAGCTTCTTGATATGCCACACCTGTCAGGTGGACGAATTATCTGGGCAAAGGAAAAATGCTCACCAACAGGGATGTAAACAAATTTATGCACAAAATTTGAGTTTATTAAGAAACTGCTTATGCCTGGAGTCGGCCATGAGTACCTTTTATTACATTAGAATGCAGTAGCTAAGCCGACTATCACAGCATCATGCCAAGGGACTGGCAAATTGGTCCTACATCTGAGGTAGGAGCCAGCAGAATCCTCCAGAGTACGGATAATGGGATGTTTCTACAACATGTCAATGGTGTGTAACTCTGCTGTGTGTGTAGGTGATGGTGGGGTGGAGACTGCAGAGGAGGCTGTAGAACCAGACATCAATGAGCTCTGTACAGACATGTTCGATAAGATGGCGGTCTTCCTACAAGGAGAACTCACAGGTGTGCCTGTCTATCTGTCTGTATTCCTGCATGTCTGTCTCCCCTGCCTGTCTCTGACTGTCTTCTGTCTCTCCCTCTACATGTCTATACAGCTGCATACTAGTATATGCTGAGTGTACAAAACATTAAGAACACCTTCCAAATATTGAGTTTTATTACACTTTATTACACTCTCTGTCATGTCTTCAGCATAACAACAATGTCATAATCTCCTGTTTCATGCTCCCCCGTTTCCCTCTTCTCCCAGGCACCTGTGAGGACTACCGTCTGCTGGAGAATATGAACAAGCTGACCAGTCTGAAGTACATGGAGATGAAAGACATCAGCATTAATATCAGCAGGAACCTGCAGGACCTCAACCTCAAGTGTATGTTTATTAGTCTTTCAAACGTGAGGGGGAAGCTTGCGACCCTTTATGAAAATGACGGGGGGGTTTTACCTTCATTTAGCTGAAAAATATATTGTTTTGTGTGTTACAGACGCCAGCCTCCAGCCCTATCTAGACCAGATAAACCAGATTGAGGAACAAGTGTCGTCTCTGGAGCAGGCTGCTTATAAACTGGACACCTACTCCAAGAAGCTTGGTAAGACGGAAACACACACAGAGACAGTGTAGCATGCCTGTGGAAACGCATACCGTAGCTTCATATTGCAAGTCTATATTTATACCAGGGCTGTAAGTGGAAAAGGGCCTACTGAGTTTGTGTGTAACCTTAACCCTCACCAGACTGACTGGGGGAGAGAAGTGGTAGATAGAAATACATATCTGTTAGCTCGTACACTATGGCTTCTCTATTAGAATCTGCTAGCAGTCTCTATAGCAGATGTGCTAAGAATAGCTGTGCTGCAGTGTTCAGCTCAACATTAAAGCCCCATGCAGTGTTTTTAATGTTGTTTTTTTAATCATCACAATATGTCTAATAAATCACTGTTTATTTAAACGACTCCTAAATATATATTTGCATTTATTACCCTGTTCCTCTTTTGGCCATTGAAATGCTCAGTCTGATCGTGTGGGCGTTAGGAAAGAAGTTTGAAGATATTCACATACACAGCCCTGATTGGCTGATAGGATGATCTAGAGGCCACCCGCTTACCCTGATGAACAATCTTTTATAATCAGATCAGATTATGATGTCATGATCTGGGCCGAAAACTCCATCCCACCTGAACAGGCTGTGTTATTTTGACCTCATAGTGTCATATTAAAAATGCACTGGCCCTTTAATGTTAGCAACAGCCTTATGGTGCCCTCTGCTGTTTAAGTTCACCTCTACACCCTGAGCTCCAACAGCAGAGAGCGCTAGCACACTGTCCTAAATGAACAGCTAAAAATTCACTTCCCTTGGACACTACTCCTAAGTGTGTGTGTGAGACTAACTAACCTTCCTGCACAGTCAGTCAATCTGTCTGTCTCTCTGCAGAGGCCAAATTCAAGAAACTGGAGAAGCGATGATGAGTAAATATGGAAGAAGATTATATGGAAAGGAGGAAAAGGGGTTGATGGAGGAAGCCTGAGGGGGTACTGGTCCTCCTTCTCCCCGTCTGTTAACCCTTTTGATCTGAGGAAGCAACACCCACATCTTTACAACACCAGCCTTATATAGAGAGGTATGAGGTAGCCTGGGGTTGGTTGGAGGGATATCCCAGATGTTAGACCTAGTATTATCATTTTTGTTGGATCATTAAAGTTGCTTGTCGATGGGGCTTTGGGTAGTTTGAGTCCATATTCCTGTTAGCAACATTCCAGGCTGCTCTGTGTCGTCCTGTCACTATGACAATTTACTTCCTGGATTTAGTGAATTGACCCCTACCTTGGTGCACACTACCCTAGAATCAGCAACCTCCTTCTAACCTTGAAGGTACACAGCTAAGAAGATGACAACCAAATTCACTTTTCTACTGATGGACTTTAGCTTCTTTAAATGTTTTCCTCTGCTGGCATCATGAACTGAATTCAAACCTTTTTTATGATCTTTATAATACTTCTTTGCTTGTGTATACTAATGTCCCTTAAAAGCATTGACATACATGTTGGATTGCAGCATGTGCACAATGTATCTTCTAAAAACATGAACTAATAATAATAAATCTGTGAAGGAAACTGATGTGTTTTCCTTTGGTCAGCAGATGGAAGCGGTACTCCATGCTCATAATGAAGTGCAGGCTGTGTATGTGAGACTAGGGTGTGATCTCCCAGACGACATTGTTGATTCACATTACCACTGAAACATTCTCCCAGACCCCAACCAACCACACACACACAGACCCCCTCTGCACCCTAACTAACCACAAACCCTCTCATATCCAGAGCAACTTACAGGTGCAATTAGGGTTAATAGTCTTGCTCAAGTACACATTGGCACCTAGTCATCTCAGGGATTCGAACCAGTGAACTTTCGGTTACAGGCCCAATTCTCCCTGTCTTTGTCTTTATCCCCTTTCCTTCTCTCCCTCTTTTGTCCTGGAGCAAAGCAACTCTGATATCATTGCCAGGGGCAATAGATTATCAGAGTGGATGCCGATATGGCCTCCTGCACTGCTCTCCTGTGTGTATGTAAGTGGCTGCATGGGGGTTGTGAGTTTGTGTGTGTGTGTTTGTTTGTAGGGGCTTAATCTAAAGCAGGTCTCTGTCGTTAGGCCAGTGAAGGCCCAGCTCATTATTCATAACGTAACATTATTTACCTCCCTCCCTCTCTCTCTCTCTCTCCCCTAGTCGATAAATGTTTCAACATGGTGTTTTCATTTGTTGCTACAACTTACAATCTTCAGGGGGTACAATATATGACAAACTCTGTTTGAACTCAGGTTGTCTGAGCGCCACAGGACGGTCGACTTGCTGAGACAGCATCATGAGTGTAACGTTGCGTATGGGGGGTTAAATCCGATACGTAGGGGAACGGGACAAGGGAGGGAGAATTAAATGAGGCTCTGGTTTCTTTCCCCTGTCATCCGACTCTTTATTGCTCAAGAAAGAGTCTTATTTTTATGTTTGTACTTTTACCCATTTTTCTCCCCAATTGGTAGTTAGTCTTGTCCCATCGCTGCAACTCCCGTACGGATTCGGGAGAGGTGAAGGTCGAGAGCCAGGCGTCCTCCACAACATGACCTTGCCAAGCCCCACTGGTTCTTGACACACTGCTCACTAAACCCGGAAGCCAGCCGCACCAATGTGTCGGAGGAAACATTGTACAACTGGCAAACAAAGTCAGCTTGCAGGCGCCGACCCGCCATAAGGAGTTGCTAGAGCGCGATGGGACAAGGACATCCTGGCCGGCCAAACCTTCCCCTAACCCGGACAATGCTGGGCCAATTGTGCGCCACCTCATGGGTCTCCTGCTCACGGCCAGCTATGACACAGCCTGGGATCGAACCCAGTCTGTAATGATGCCTCAAGCACTGTGATGCAGTGCCTTAGACCGCCGCGCCGCTCAGGAGGCCCAAAGAGTCTTATTTAAAGCGAGGCGTGATCGAGGCCTGCTACAGTCTATCAGGAGGCTCCCTGAGGACATCCCTTCAAGTGCCAATACAGTTTACTCTGATGTATTATATGAATCTGTGTAACCACTGAAAGACCGACACAAAGCCTGACAATCACACACTCTAGATCAGGGGTTTTCCCACCTCTCCTCTGGGACCCCAAGACATTTCACAATTTTGTTGTAGCCCTTAACCAGCTCACCTGATTCATCTATTCAAGGGCTTGATGATTAGTTAAAGTTGATCAGGTGTGCTAGCTGTTGATAAGTTAAAAAACATGGAATGGCTGGGTGTCCCTGAGGAAAGGTTTGAAAACCCCTGCTCTAGATGGATAGAAAGACAGATGGGACACTAGCCAGTATTGGCACATAAATATATTATGCGTACGCACAGACTGTTCTTACTGGTACTGACCACAAAAGTCCCTGAGAGAGTCCTTGAGAAATATGATTTTAGAAATATCAAACATCAATCAAGATGGCCAATTACAATAGCAGGGCAGGATGCCACACCACACTGTTGAGTAAGTGAGGGGTTCTGGAAAAGCTCAGTTGTATTCATGAAGTGTGCATGCGCATGTGTTTTTCAATTTTCTGCTTTGATGTGTGGTACGTCTCTGTTCTCAGCACCATGTCTAACTGGTACCAGGTCACTGCAGGTCCCACTGTCTCCCAGACCTACAGGCACCCGAGTCCCTATGGGGGAGACTGGTGAGGGGTCAGAGGAACGACAATGTATCTTATCTTCACTGCCGACAGAGATGGCCGCCTCGCTTCGCATTCTTAGGAAACTATGCAGTATTTTGTTTTTTAGGTATTATTTCTTACTTGTTACCCCAGGAAGTCTTAAGTCTCATTACATACAGCGGGGAGGAACTATTTGATATAAGAGCAACGCCAACTTACCAACATTACGACCAGGAATACAACTTTCCCGAAGCGGATCCTCTGTTTGGTCCACCACCCAGGACAATGGATCCCAGCAGGCAACTCAAAACAACAGTGCCATAGAAGGGGCAGACGGCGCGGTCTTCTGGTCAGGCTCTGTAGACGGGTACATCGCCCACCGCTCCAAAGTATACTACTAGCCAACGTCCAGTCTCTTGACAACAAGGTAGACGAAATCCGAGCAAGGGTTCCCTTCCAGAGAGACATCAGAGATTGTAACAATTTTTCAGAGATCAGAGATTGTAACAAAGTTTCACGGAAATATGGCTCACTCGGGATATACGTTATCAGAGTTGGTACAGCCACCTGGTTTCTTCACGCTTCGCGCCGACAGACACAAACATCTCTCTGATAAGAAGAAGGGTGGGGGTGTATGCCTTATGATTAACGAGTCGTGGTGTGATCATAACAACATACAGGAACTCAAGTCCTTTTGTTCACCTGACCTAGAATTCCTTACAATCAAAAACCGACCGCATTATCTACCAAGAGGACTCTATGTAAACTGGAAACCACATATCCTGAGGCTGCATTTATTGTAGCTGAGGATTTTAACAAGGCTAATCTGAAAACAAGGCACCCTAAATTTTAGCAGCATATCGAATGCGGAACCCGGGCTGGGAAAATTCGGGATCACTGTTATGCTAACTTCCGCGATGCATACAAAACCATCCCTTGCCCTCCTTCTGGCAAATCTGACCACGACTACATTTTTTTGCTCCCAGCCTATAGACAGAAACTAAAACAGGAAACGCCCGTGCTGAGGTCTGTTCAACGCTGGTCCGACCAATCTGATTCCACACTTCAAGATTGCTTCGATCACGTGGACTGGGATATGTTCCGGATAGCGTCAAACAACAACATTGATGTATACGCTGATTCGGTGAGTGAGTTTATTAGCAAGTGCACCGGTGATGTTGTACCAACAGCGACTATTAAAACATTCCCCAACCAGAAACCGTGGATTGATGGCCACATTCGCACAAAACTGAAAGCGCGAACCACTGCTTTTAATCAGGGCAAGGCGACCGGAAACATGACCGAATACAAACAGTGTAGCTATTCCCTCCGCAAGGCAATCAAACAAGCTAAGCGTCAGTATAGAGACAAAGTAGAGTCGCAATTCAATGGCTCAGACACGAGAGGAATATGGCAGGGTCTACAGCCAATCACGGACTACAAAAAGAAAACGAGCCCAGTCTTGGACCCCGATGTATTGCTCCCAGACAAACTAAACAACTTCTTCACTTGCTTTGAGGACAATAAAGTGCCACCGACACGGCCCACTACCAAAACCTGCGGACTCTCATTCAATGCAGCCAACGTGAGTAAAACATTTAACATGTCAACCCTCGCAAGGCTGCTGGTCCAGACGGCATCCCTAGCCGCGTCCTCAGAGCATGCGCAGACTAGCTGGCTGGTGTGTTTACGGACATATTCAATCAATCCCCATCCCAGTCTGCTGTTCCCACATGCTTCAAGAGGGCCACCATTGTTCCTGTTCCCAAGAAAGCAAAGGTAAGTGAGCTGAACGACTATCGCCCCGTTGCACTCACTTCCGTCATCATGAAGTGCTTTGAGAGACTACTCAAGGATCATATCACCTCCACCTTACCTGACACCGTAGACCCACTCCAATTTGCTTACCGCCCCAATAGGTCCACAGCAATCGCAATCAGACTGCCCTAACCCATCTGGACAAGAGGAATACCTATGCAAGAATGCTGTTCATCGAAACTACAGCTCAGCATTTAACACCATAGTACACTCCAGACCCTGGGTCTCAACCCTGCCCTGTGCAACTGGGTCCTGGACTTTCTGACGGGCCGCCCCCCAGGTGGTGCGGGTAGGAAACATCTCCACCCCGCTGATCCTCAACACTGGGGGCCCCACAAGGGTGCGTTCTCAGCCCTCTCCTGTACTCCCAGTTCACCCATGACTGAGTGGCCATGCACTCCTCCAACTCAATCATCAAGTTTGCAGACGACACTACAGTAGTAGGCTTGATTACCAACAACGACGAGACAGCCTCAGAGTGTGGTGTCTGTAAAACAACCTTGCACTCAACGTCAACAAAACAAAGGAGATGATCGTGGACTTCAGGAAACAGCAGAAGGAGCAACCCCCTATCCACATCGATGGGACAGTAGTGGAGAAGGTGGAAAGATCCTCGGCGTAGACATCATGGACTAACTGAAATGGTCCACCCACACAGACAACGTGGTGAAGAAGGTGCAACAGCGCCTCTTCAACCTCAGGAGAATGAAGAAATTTGGCTTGTCACCAAAAACACTCAAACTTTTACAGATGCACAATCGAGAGCATCCTGTCGGGCTGTATCACCGCCTGGTATGGCAACTGCTCCGCCCACAACCGCAAGGCTCTCCAGAGAGTAGTGAGGTCTGCACAACGCATCACCGGGGGCAAACTACCTGCCCTCCAGGACACCTACACCACCCGATGTCACAGGAAGGCCAAAAAGATAATCAAGGACAACAACCACCCGAGCCACTGCCTGTTCACCCCGCTATCATCCAGAAGGTGAGGTCAGCATAGGTGCATCAAAGCTGTGACTGAGAGAGTGGAAAAACAGCTTCTATCTCAAGGCCATCAGACTGTTAAATAGCTATCACTAACATTGAGTGGCTGCTGCCAACATACTGACTCAAATCTCTAGCCACTTTAATAATTTAAAATTGTATGTAATAAATATATCACTAGTCACTTTAAACAATGCCACTTTATATAATGTTTACATACCCTACATTACTCTTCTCGTATATACGGGACTCTATACCATCTACTGCATCTTGCCTATGCCGTTCGGCCATCGCTCATGCATATATTTATGTGTACATATTCTTATTCATTCCTTACACTTTGTGTGTATAAGGTAGTTGTTGTGAAATTGTTAGATTACTTGTTAGATATTACTGCATGGTCGGAACTAGAAGCACAAGCATTTCGCTACACTCGCATTAACATCTGCTAACCATGTGTATGTGACCAATAAAATTCGATTTAAAACTACACTGATCAAAAATATAAATGTAACAATTTCAACGATTTTACTGAGTTAAGGTTCATATAAGGAAATCAGTCGATTGGAATAAATTCATTAGGCTCTAATCTATGGATTTCACATGGCTGGGCAAGGGCGCACCCCTAGAGAGCCAGGCCCAGCCAATCAGAATGACTTTTTCCCACAAAAGGGCTTTATTACAGACAGAAATACTCCTCACTTTCATCAGCTGTGCGGGTGGCGGGTCTCGGACGATCCCGCAGGTGACCAAGCTAGATGTTGAGGTCCTGGGCTGGCGTGGTTACACGTGGCCTGCCATTGTGAAGCCGGTTGACAAATTCTCTAGAATGATGTCGGAAGCGGCTTATGGTAGAGAAATGAAATTTTAATTATCTGGCAACAGCTCTGGTGGACATTCCTGCAGTCAGCATGTCGATTGAACACACTCTCAACTTGAGACATCTGTGGCATTGTGTTGTGTGACGAAACTGCACATTTTAGTGGCCTTTTATGATCACCAGCACAAGGTCCACCTGTGTAGTGATCATGCTGTTATCAGCTTCTTCATATGCCACACCTGTCAGGTGGATGGCTTATCTTGACAAAGGATTAATTCTCCCTGTTGGGATGTAAACAAATTTGTGCACAGAATTTGAGAGAAATAAGAACATTTCTGGAATCTTTTATTTCAGCTCATGAAACATTTGACCAACTAATTACACATTGCATTTTATATTTTTGTTCAGTATAAATACCCCCAAACACTGTTTCATGCATAGTGACCAACATACTGCAACATAAATACAGAACACCACTAACTTCAGAGTAAACAGCATAGTGCCTTGCTTGGCCTGCAGAACCTAGCAGCTATCTTCTGTCCAGATAGAGTGCTGGTCAGCCAGTGGTCATGTCATCGTTGTGGTTGACACTTCATATGGGTGACCAAGACAGAGCACTTTGTTGCGACTCTAGGGGCAGTATTTTCATTTTTGGGAAAAAAACGTTCCTGTTTTAAACGGGATATTTCGTCAGGACAAGATGCTAGAATATGCATATAATTGACATCTTTGGATAGAAAACACTCTAACGTTTCCAAAACTGTAAAGATATTGTCTGTGAGTATAACAGAACTGATGTTGCAGGCAAAAGCCTGAGAAACATCCAATCCGGAAGTGCCCCCATATTTTGAAAGCGCTGCATTCCAATGAGTCCCTATTGAGCTGTGAATGTCCTATCAACGAGTTTACGCTTTCTACGTATTCCCCAAGGTGTCTACAGCATTGTGACGTAGTTTTACGCATTTATGTTGAAGAATAGCCGTAGGCGGCTACATTGCGTAAGTGGTCACATGATGGCTCCCAGGGTGACTCTCGTGTAAAATACAGAGGTAGCCATTACTCCAATCGGTCCTACTGAAAAACCAATTGTCCCGACTGATATATTATCGAATAGATATTAGAAAAACACCTTGAGGATTGACTATAAACAACGTTTGCCATGTTTCTGTCGATATTATGGAGCTAATTTTGAATATTTTTCGCCGTTTACGGGACTGCAATTTCCGGGCGATTTCTCAGCCAAACATAAAGAACAAACGGAGCTATTTCGCCTACAAAAATAATATTTGGGGAAAAAATGAACTTTGGCTATCTACCTGGGAGTCTCGTGAGTGAAAACATCCGAAGCTCATCAAAGGTAAACGATTTAATTTGATTGCTTTTCTGATTTTGGTGACAAGGTTGCCTGCTGCTAGCAAGGCATAATGCTATGCTAGGCTATCGATAAACTTACAGAAATGCTTGTGTAGCTTTGGCTGTAAAGCATATTTTGAAAATCTGAGATGACAGGGTGATTAACAAAAGGCTAAGCTGTGTCTCAATATATTTCATTTGTGATTTTCATGAATAGGAATATTTTCTAGGGATATTTATGTCCGTTGCGTTATGCTAATTAGTTTCAGGCGATGATTATGCTCCCGCATGCGGGTTTGGGAGTCACAAGAAGTTTTAAATTAACAAGTCACAAATTTCCTGTCTAAGAGAATAAAAATATCTGAGTAGTTAGATCATAGTTTAGAGTTGGTTTGTGTGTCATAATGAGCACATTTTCTGGTTGTAAATATGTTTTCTGATTGAGATGCTGTTTACTCTGAAGTTCATGGTGTTCAGTATTTATGTTGTAGTATGACATAACTAAATTACAACTATTGGTAAAGGCATGTTTTTCATGACAATGAAATATTTGGGTATTTCTGTTTTTCTTTTTAAATACGTTAATAAAATGTCATACAACCTGACTATGACATCATAAACCAACCAATTTTGTGCGCTAGGCTGTTAACTCTCTCTCTGCTAGCTAGGGGTAAATACTTCCCCCTACCTGCAGACCACAGCAGGGTATGTGTGTACGTGCATGTGCACCACCATCTCCAAAGTGTGTGTGTACCACTATGCTTCTGATTGATGGCATGGGCCCCCAGCTTCAGAGATATTTACACACAATAAATAGAGCACATCTAACCTGGTCCAGATGCCTGCTGTGTGTGTCCTCCCCTAGTCCGGACCCCTGCTCTGCTCATGTCACAGCCCTCCTCCAGGCTGGATGGCATTAACAGCAACTACATCCATGTGTTTCACATTGTGGCTGTGATGGATAAGTGATGTGTGTGTATGTGTACCACAAAAACATCCACCTCCATGGGGTGACTCCTGAACCCACGTTTTGTGTGTGTGGGGAGGGACTACTAACTGTAGACCTCCATGCCTCCTCTCTCTGGCCCTGAGCCCCCACTGCATGGCAGTTTCATACAGGAACAAACAGGTAGAGATGGTGTTACGTAATATCAGCTACAGGGCCCCTTTGTCCCAGCATCTATACCAATACGAACAATTTTCGGCTGGCGTTCGTTCGTTTGCAATTTTCCTCATGTAAAAACTGGCACACGGGCATTTTCCAGCTCTAACGCCAGGTTCGGCAAATTTAGCTGTCTTATATCAGCTCGCGTGCTCTCAGATGGACAGGGCGGAGATATTTAAGACGTGTCCTTAAAAACATGATTCAATGTGGTAATTTCAGGCAGCCCTGATAGGGATATTTAAGATCAACCAAAAGCTTGTTTTAGCAGTAATGTAGTTGGTTATGGCACACTGCCCATATGGCATGGAACAAGAGTAGCCTAATGTAGTTTATTTGATTAAAAACCAAGCACCGCTCAATTAAGATGTAAAACCCCATCCATGATGCAGACATTGTGTTTGTGCCCATCATGAAACGAGAGAGAATTTCTTGTTTTCCGTTTAATTGTATTACAGCCGAATTTAGGATGATTCGTCTTCCTGGTTTTATGGTGATAACGTCCGTGGCGTCCAATGCAACTTCTGGGATCTGATCCGTAAAGTGGTTACAGATATGTTCATGAAACATATGACTCATTTGGGAGCAGTATAACGGTGAGTTGACCTTCTCCCTTTCTATTTATATTGGATCAATGTCCAGCAACTGTGAACAGTTTGGAGGCGCATAAACCCCCCATAGTCGGCTTTGTTTTAATATTATATGCCCACGGGGGGGAGTTATGGTGCCTGTAAGTCTGACATCTCCTATTTAAAACAAGTCGTTTTGTTTAGCATTTGATTATAATTATTCCTCCTATTTATTTTTTAGCCTTATTAATTTAATCTTGTTTATTGACAATGTTTGTCAAGTCCATGCTCAGCCATAATGCAATTTACAGTAGGCCTAGCCCCTATATCAGTGTGAATGATATTGAAGCCACTTGGAACAATGTGGACTAGAAATGAGTTAAAGATAGGTCTACATTTTGTTATTTAGTTTCTATAAGCGATTTAACAAACTAACTTTGGAATTTGAGTTTATTCCGAGGCAAAGCATAAAAGACAGTTAATACACAGCTTGATGCTGATTGGCCATTGAGGGGGCAAGCCTCTGCACACCCACAACTTGTTTATTCATCAAAACCCAGCCCTTTTGCGACAACGCTAGCAAGTGCGCCTATAATTGTGATAGAGGAAAAAGCAACAATGTACCTGGCGAAGAAGGCTGATATTCTGCAAAAGGTACAGGGATTGGACTGCTGAGGACTGGGGTAAAGTCATTTTCTCTGATGAATCCCCTTTCCGATTGTTTGGGTCATCCGGAAAAAAGCTTGTCCGGAGAAGACAAGGTGAGCGCTACCATCAGTCCTGTGTCATGCCAACAGTAAAGCATCCTGAGACCATTCATGTGTGGGGTTGTTTCTCAGCCAAGGGAGTGGGCTCACTCTCACAATTTTGCCTAAAAACACAGCCATGAATAAAGAATGGTACCAACACATCCTCCGAGAGCAACTTCTCCCAACCATCCAGGAACAGTTTGGTGACGAACAATGCCTTTTCCAGCATGATGGAGCACCGAGCCACTTAGTTGTCACTTTTTCCTAATGGCAAGGGGAACAAAACATTGATATTTTGGGTCCATGGCCAGGAAACTCCCCAGACCTTAATCCCATTTGAGAACTTGTGGTCAATCCTCAAGAGGCAGGTGGACAAACAAAATCCCACAAATTCTGACAAGAATTCCAAGCATTGATTATGCAAGAATGGGCTGCCATCAGTCAGGATGTGACCCAGAAGTTAATTGACAGCATGCCAGGGTGAATTGCAGAGGTCTTGAAAAAGAAGGGTCAACACTGCAAATATTGACTCTTTGCATCAACTTCATGTAATTGTCAATAAAAGCCTTTGACACTTATGAAATGCTTGTAATTATACTTCAGTATTCCATGGTAACATCTGACAAAAATATCTAAAGACACTGAAGCAGCAACCTTTGTGGAAATTAATATTTGTGTCATTCTCAAAACTTTTGGCAATGACTGTGCAGTGATCTGTGAGCTTCCTGACAGCTGGTGCTTAAAGCTAGTGAGGGAGATATGAGTCTCCAGCTTCAGTGATTTTTGCAGTTTGTTCCAGTCATTGGCAGCAGAGAAGTGGAAGGAAAGGCGGCCAAAGGAGGAATTGGCTTTGGGGGTGACTAGTAAGATATACCTGCTGGAGCACGTGCTATGTATCGCTGTAGAATGCTGTGGTAGCCATGCTGGTTAAGTGTGCCTTGAATTCTAAATGAATCACAGATGGTGTCACCCGCAAAGCACCCCCACACCATAACACCTCCTCCTCCATGCTTTACGGTGGGAAATACACATGCAGAGATCTGTTCACCCACACCGCGTCTCACAAAGGCACGGAAGTTGGAACCAAAAATCTCCAATTTGGGCTCCAGAGCAAAGGACACATTTCCACCGGTTTAATGTCCATTACTTGTGTTTCTTGGCCCAAACAAGTATCTTCTTCTTATTGGTGTCCTTTAGTAGTGTTTTCTTTGCAGCAATTTGACCATGAAGGCCTGATTCGCGCAGTCTCAAATAGCCACCCGCCCACCAGTCTCTAATGAACAGTTGATGTTTATGTGTCTGTTACTTGAACTCTGTGAAACATTTATTTGGGCTGCAATTTCTGAGGCTCGTAACTCTAATGAACTTATCCTCTGCAGCAGAGGTAACTCTGGGTCTTCCATTCCTGTGGTGGTCCTCATGAGAGCCAGTTTCATCATAGCTCTTGATGTTTTTTTGCGACTGCACTTGAAGAAACTTTAAAGGTTCTTGAAATGTTTCGTGTTGACTGACCTTCATGTCTTAAAGTAATGATGGACTGTCGTTTCTTTTTGCTTATTTGAGCTGTTCTTGCCATAACATGGACGTGGTCTTTTACCAAATAAGGTTATCTTCTGTATACCACACCTACCTTGTCACAACACAACTGATTCGCTCAAATACATTAAGAAGGAAACAAATTCACTTTTAACAAGGCACACCAGTTAATTGAAATTCATTCCAGGTGACTACGTCATAAAGCTGGTTGAGAGAATGCCAAGAGTGTGCAAAGATGTCATCAAGGCAAAGGGTGGCTATTTGAAGAATCTCAAAGATAAAATCTATTTAGATGTGTTTAACACTTGTTGGTTACTACATGTTTCCATATGTGTTATTTCAAAGTTTTGATGTCTTCACTATTTTTCTACAATGTCGGAAATAGTATAAATAAAACCCCTTGAATGAATAGGTGTTCTAACACTTTTGATCGGTAGTGTGTATACGTATATATAAATATAAATCGCAACATACAACAATTGCAAATATTTTGCATAGTTACAGTTCATGTAAGGAAATCATTACATTTTAATTAATTAATTAGGCCCTAATCTATGGATTTCACATGACTGGGAATACAGATATATATCTGTTGGTCACAAATACCTTTAAAAAAAAAGTGGGGGCCACCATTTGCCTCATGCAGCACAACACATCTCCTTTGCATAGTGTCGATCAGGCGGTTGATTGTGTCCTTTGGAACGTTGTCCCATTCCGGGACCTGGAACACGCTGTCATATACGTTGATACAGAGCATCCCAAACATGCTCAATGGGTGACATGTATGGTGAGTATGCAGGCCATGGAACTGGGACATTTTCAACTTCCAGAAACTGTGTGCAGATCCTTGGAACATGGGGCCATGCTTTATTTCAAAAATCCACTGGGGCTAATATGCTTTATTCATTTTTGCTGCAGCCCGCTGCCCCCCTGATTGCTGAATCATTAGCCCATATTTTCTACCTGATGATTATATATGGTACTATCCCCAAGGTTTGGAAGGCGGCCCATGTACTCCCCCTTCACAAAGGTGGTGACCCTAGAGACCTAAATAATCATTGCCCTATTTCTAAACTTTCTTGCCTAGCTAAAATATTAAAATCCTTGATTAATTCCCAGCTAAGATATTTCTTATCCTTGAAATGTATTTTAAATGTACATTATTTGGGTTTTAGACCAGGTCATATTACTATCTCTGCTGCATCCCTATTTATACATTGTATTTAACTGTAAGGATAAAAGGCAACATTGTGCTGCCTTCTTCATTGACCTGTCAAAAGCTTTTGATTGTGTTGATAACTTACTGCTAAATCCGAGGCTTTCCTCAATTGGCCTAGACTAGGCTGCATGTAAATGTTTTTTTAAATTACTTGCAAATACAGTAGCTTGTGAAATTATTCACCCCCTTGGCATTTTTCCTATTTTGTTGCCTTACAACCTGGAATTAAAATAGATTTTTGAGGGGTTGGTATCAATTGATTTACACAACATGCCTACCACTTTGAAGATGCAAAATATTTTTTATTGTGAAACAAACCAGAAATAAGACAAAAAAACTAAACTTGAACGTGCATAACTATTCATCCCCCAAAGTCAATACTTTGTAGAGCCACCTTTTTGTAGCAATTTCAGCTGCAAGTCTCTTGGGGTATGTCTCTAGCTTGGCACATCTAGCCACTGGGATTTTTGCCCATTCTTCAAGGCAAAACTGCTCCAGCTCCTTCAAGTTGGATGGGTTCCAGCAATCTTTAAGTCATACCACAGATTCTCAATTGGATTGAGGTCTGGGCTTTTACTAGGCCATTCCAAGACATTTAAATGTTTCCCCTTAAACCACTCAAGTGATGCTTTAGCAGTATGCTTAGGGTCATTGTCCTGCTGAAAGGTAAACCTCAGTCCCAGTCTCACATCTCTGGAAGACTGAAACAGGTTTCACTCGAGAATTTCCCTGTGTTTAGCGCAATCCATCATTCCTTCAATTCTGAACACTTTCCCAGTCCCTGCCGATGAAAAGCATCCCTACAGCATGATGCTGCCACCATCATTCTTCACTGCGGGGATGGTTATCTCGGGGTGATGAGAGGTGTTGTGTTTGCGCCAGACATAGTGTTTTCCTTGATGGCCAAAAAGCTCAATTTTAGTCTAATCTGACCAGAGTACCTTCTTCCATATGTTTTGGGAGTCTCCCACATTCCTTTTGGCGAACACCAAACATCTTTGCTTATTTTTTTCTTTAAGCAATGGCTTTTTCCTGGCCACTCTTCCATAAAGCCCAGCTCTATGGAGTGTACGGCTTAAAAGTGGTCCTATGGAGAGATACTCCAATCTCCGCTGTGGAGCTTTGCAGCTCTTTCAGCGTTATCTTTGGTCTCTTTGTTGCCTCTCTGATTTAATGCCCTTCTTGCCTGGTCTGGGAGTATTGGTGGGCGGCCCTCTCTTGGCAGGTTTGTTGTGGTGCCATATTCTTTCCATTTTTTTAAATAATTGATTTAATGGTGCTCTGTGGGTTGTTCAAAGTTTATATTTTTTTTATTACCCAACCCTGATCTGTACTTCTCCTTTGGAGAGCTCCTTTGTCTTCATAGTTCTGCTTTCTTGGTGGTGCCCCTTGCTTAACGGTGGTGCCCCTTGCTTAGCGGTGTTGCGGACTCTGGAGCCTTTCAGAACAGGTGATACTGAGATCATGTGACAGATCATGTGACACTTAGAATGCACACAGGTGGACTTTATTTAACTAATTATGTGACTTCTTAAGGTAATTGGTTGCACCAGATCTTATTTAGGGGCTTCATAGCAAAGGGGGTGAATACATATGCACGCAACACTTTTCCATTTTTTTTTTTTTTTTAAACAATTTTTTTTCTTTCATTTCACTTCACCAATTTGGACTATTTTGTCTATGTCCATTACATGAAATCCAAATAAAAATCTATTTAAATTACAGGTTGTAATGCAACAAAATAGGAAAAACGCCAAGTGGGGTGAATACTTTGCAATGCACTGTAGAACTCAATGTGTATCTACTGATGGTGTTAAATCAGTTTTCCTGGATATTGCGAAAGGTGTCCCGCTGGGGTCGATTCTGGGTTTTACTTTTTACTGTTTACATGAACAATATCAAATTTCCTGTAGAAAATTGTTTCCTGCACTTGTATGCTGATGATACTGTTGGCTATGCAATTGCCCCCACGGTGGACCAGGCTCTACTGAACTACAGCCTGCCTTCATTGTATTACAGAAAAACTTTATTGACCTGAAATTAGTATTGAATGTTTTCTAGAGCGCATAAAATAACTCTGATTTATGCATATGCACTTTGGATTGTGTCCATATTGATCGTGGCCCTGCTTACAAATATCTGGATAGATGAAATGCTGTCTTTTAAAAAGCATATTGATGAGTTAAGAAACTGAGAATAAAAATGGGCTTCTTCACTAAATAGTAGAAAGCAAATTATTCAGTCGATGTTCCTATCGGTCCTAGTCTATGGTGACATCTATATGAACACAGCTGCCACTTCATTAAAGTTGTTAGATTCAGTTTATCATAGCGCACTGCGTTTTATTACAGACAACAATTTTAGTACTCATGGCTGCATTCTCTAGCAGAAAGTTGGTTGGCCCTCTGTGATGTCATCACTATATTCTCTAGCAGAAAGTTGGTTGGCCCTCTGTGATGTCATCACTGTATTCTCTAGCAGAAAGTTGGTTGGCCCTCTGTGATGTCATCACTGTATTCTCTAGCAGAAAGTTGGTTGGCCCTCTGTGATGTCATGTAGGTTCATACATTGCTATGTTTTCATTTATAAAGCCCCTTTCCTAAAAGTCACACTGTACCGAACATCTTTACTAAACTTTAGACATACGAGTTATCACACCCGGTCTTAGGGATGCAAGCATTACCCATGCATGACATGATGCAGCCACCGCTATTTTTGAAAATATGGAAAGTGGTACTCAGTAATGTTTTGCATTTGATTTGCCCCTAACATAACACTTTGTATTCAGGACAAAATGTGAATTGCTTTGCACATTTTTTACAGTATTACTTTAGTGTCTTCTTGTAATCAGGATGCAGGATTTGGAATATTTCTATTCTGTACAGGCTTCCATCTTTTCACTCTGTTAATTAGGTTAGTATTGTGGAGTAACTACAATGTTGATCCATCCTCAGTGTTCTCCTATCACAGCCATTAAACTCTAACTATTTTAAAGTCACCATTGGCCTCATGGTAAAATCCCTTAGTGGTTTCCTTCCTCTCCACCATCTGAGTTAGGACGGATGCCTGTATCTTTGTAGTGACTGGGTTTATTGATACACCATCCAAAGTGTATTTAATAACTTCAATATGTTCAAAGTGATATTCAATGTCTGCTTTTTTTTTTTTTTTACCCATCTACCAATAGGTGCCCTTTGCGTGGCTTTGGAAAATCTCGTCTTTGTGGTTCAAACTGTTTGAAATTCACTGCTCTACTGAGGGACCTTAAAATTATCTGTATGTGTGGGGTACAGAGGTAGTTGCTCAAATCATGTTAAACATTGTTATTGCATTATTGTACTTTTAGTGAGTCCACACAACTTATTACGTGACTTGATAAGGAAATGTTCACTCCTGAACTTTTTAGATTTGCCATAACAAAGGGGTTGAATATTTATTGACCTAAGACATTTCAGCTTTACACTGGTAATTAAAATGTGTGTGTGTGTGTGTGTGTAGACCTTGTACTGTGAGCTCCCATGTGTGTCAACCATGCCACAAGTTGACACTCTAGCTCTCGATGTGCGACGTCATCTCTTCCCCCCTTTGTTTCCCCGCTCAGGAGAAACTTTCTAAAATTGTCTTTTTGTTTCAACGTTCACAACAGCCCAGTTTCCTCTGGCATCTAGCTGTGTGTGTAATTGATACTCCTATAAAGTACGTCCTGAAAACAGGAACTGTATGGAAATAGGCAAGGATATGGAAGGGTGTCAGTCTTCCTCTCTGACATTATTTATATTTTATATATATACAGTGGGGCAAAAAAGTATTGTCAGCCACCAATTGTGCAAGTTCTCCCACTTAAAAAGATGAGAGGCCTGTAATTTTCATCATAGGTACACCTTCAACTATGACAGACAAAATGAGAAAAAGACATTCAGAAAATCACATTGTAGGATTTTTAATGAATTTATTTGCAAATGATGGTGGAAAATAGGTATTTGGTCACCGACAAACAAGCAAGATTTCTGGCTCTCACAGACCTGTAACTACTTCTTTAAGAGGCTCCTCTGTCCTCCACTCGTTACCTGTATTAATGGCACCTGTTTGAACTTGTTATCAGTATAAAAGACACCTGTCCACAACCTCAAGCACATGGGCTACCAACAGCTTACCACAGAAAATACACTTAGTATTACTGTCTTAGCTACAGTATACATATCTCCTAGGCATATTACATAATTTATGAAGCAACATACACTTAGTATTACTGTCTTAGCTACAGTATACATATCTCCTAGGCATATTACATAATTTATGAAGCAACATACAATACATTTTTGGACTCACTTTCTTGTGCTGTGCTCACTTGATCAGGAAGGTGGCGCGGTGGTCCTTCATGGGCAAATGTCATCAATGTCTGGCATTCTCTGAATTTAGGGTGCTTTCAAGACAACTGGAAACTCTGAAAAAAAACAAGGTCAAATCATGACGTCAGTGATCTTCAGGTCAGAGCTCTTGAAAGAGGCCCAAGTTCCCAACTTGGAATTTTGAATTGGATGACTGTTCAAAACATATTTCCCAGTCAGAGCTAGTTTTTCCCCGAGTTCTCAGTTGTCTTGAACTCACTGAAGTCTGAGATTTCCCAGTTCTGAGTTTCTAGTCATTTCGATCGCAGCAGAAGTCATGCTGGATTGACAGCATGGCCAATGTTGAATGTAACTGCTAGCTGGCCCCGGCCTGCTAACTGCTAGCTAGCTGGCCCCGGCCTGCTAACTGCTAGCTAGCTGGCCCCGGCCTGCTAACTGCTAGCTAGCTGACCTGCTAACTGCTAGCTAGCTGGCCCCGGCCTGCTAACTGCTAGCTAGCTGGCCCCGGCCTGCTAACTGCTAGCTAGCTGGGCCCTGCTAAGCTGGCCCCGGCCTGCTAACTGCTAGCTAGCTGGCCCCGGCCTGCTAACTGCTAGCTAGCTGGCCCCGGCCTGCTAGCTAGCTGGCCCCGGCCTGCTAGCTAGCTGGCCCCGGCCTGCTAACTGCTAGCTAGCTGGCCCCGGCCTGCTAACTGCTAGCTAGCTGGCCCCGGCCTGCTAACTGCTAGCTTGCTGGCCCCGGCCTGCTAACCGCCTGAATCGCCCTGGCCCCGGCCAGCCCAACCACTCTCAATGCCTAGGTTTACCTACAATGTACTCACATCCTACCTTACCTTTTTGTCTGTACACTATGCCTTGAATCTATGCTATCGTGCCCAGAAACCTGCTCCTTTTATTCTCTGTTCCGAACGCGCCAAGCTCCACTCCCCAGGTGCTCCCATTTGTTGACTTCTGTAACCGTAAAAGCCTTGGTTTCATGCATGTTAACATTAGAAGCCTACTCCCGAAGTTTGTTTTACTCACTGCTTTAGCACACTCTGCCAACCCAGATGTCTTAGCCGTGACTGAATCCTGGCTTAGTAAAACCACTGAAATCTCCATCCCTAACTATAACATTTTCCACCAAGATAGAACTGCCAAAGATAGCCTGCAGAGTTCTGTCTTACTACCCAGGTCAGTACCCAAACAATTCGAGCTTCTACTTCAAAAAATTCAACCTTTCCAGAAACAAGTCTCTCACCGTTGCCCCTTGCTATAGACTAACCTCTGCCCCCAGCTGTGCCCTCGACACTATGTGAATTGATTGCCCCCCATCGATCTTCTGAGCTTGTGCTACTAGGTGACCTAAACTGGGACATACTTAACACCCCGGCCATCCTACAATCTAAGTTTGATGCCCTCAATCTCACACAAATGATCAATGAACCTACCAGATACAACCCCAAATCCGATAACACGGGCACCCTCATAGATAGCATCCTAACTAACTCGCCCTCCAAGTACACGTCTGCTGTTTTCAATCAATCCGTAATGGGTCTGCGATCAAACAAACACCCCTCATCACTGTCAAACACTCCCTAAAACACTTCTGCGAGCAGGCCTTTCTAATCAACCTGGCCGGGGTATCCTGGAATGACATTGACCTCATCCCGTCAGTAGAGGATGCCTGGTTATTCTTTAAAAGTGCCTTCGACACCATCTTAAACAAGCATGCTCCATTCAAAAAATGTAGAACCAGGAATAGATATAGTTAGACAGGTCTGGAGTGAACCAAGGACTATATCTATCCCTGGTTCTACATTTTTTGAATGGAGCATGCTTGTTTAAGATGGCGTTCTGCATTAGCATTGAATAGCCCCCACGATATGCAACTTTACAGGGAATTTGGGAACAAATATACACAGGCAGTTAGGAAAGCGAAGGCTAGCCTTTTCAAGAAGAAATTGCATCCTGTAGTACAAACTCAAAACAGTTCTGTGACACTGGAAAGTCCTTGGAGAATAAGAGCACCTCCTCCCAGCTGCCCACTGTTCTGAGGCTAGGAAACACTGTTAGCACTGATAAATCCACTATAATTGAGCATTTCAAAAAGCATTTCTCTATGGCTGGCCATGCTTTCCACCTGGCTAACACTACCCCGGTCAACTGCCCGGCACCATCCACAGCAACCCGCCCAAGCCCCCACCATTTCTCCTTCACCCAAATCCAGATAGCAGATGTTATGAAAGAGCTGCAAAATCTGGACCCCTACAAATCAGCCGGGCTGGACAATCTGGACCTTCTCTTTCTCTGCCGAAATTGTTGCAACCCCTATTACTAGCCTGTTCAAACTCTCTTTCGTATCGTCTGAGATTCCCAAATATTGGAAAGCTGCCACAGTCATCCCCCTCTTCAAAGGGGGTGACACTCTAGACCCAAATTGCTACAGACCGATATCTATCCTACCCTGTCTTTCTAAGGTCTTCAAAAGCCAAGTTAACAAACAGATTACCGACCATTTGAATCCCATCATACCTTTTCCGCTATGCAATCTGGTTTCAGAGCTGGTCACAGGTGCACCACAGCCACGCTCAAGGTTCTAAACGATATCATAACCTCCATCGATAAGAGACATTACTGTGCAGCCGTATTCATAGACCTGGCCAAGGCTTTCGACTCTGTCAATCACCATATTCTTATTGGCAGACTTGACAGCCTTGGTTTCTCAAATGATTGTCTTGCTTGGTTTACTAACTACTTCTCTGATAGAGTTCAGTTTGTCAAATCGGAGGGCCTGTTGTCCGGACCTCTGGCAGTCTCTATAGGGGTGCCACAGGGTTCAATTCTCGGGCTGACTCTCTTCTCTGTATACATCAATGATGTTGCTCTTGCTGCTGGTGATTCTCTGATCCACCACTATGCAGACGACACCATTCTGTATACTACTGGCCCCTCTTTGGAACCTGTGTTATCTAACCTCCAAACGAGCATCAATGCCATACAACTCTCCTTCCGTGGCCTACAGCTGCTCTTAAATACTAGTAAAACTAAATGCATGCTATTCAATCGATCACTGCCTGCACCTGCCCGCCCGTCCAGCATCACTACCTACTCTGGACGGCTCTGATTTAGATTGTGGACAACTACCTAGGTGTCTGGTTAAATCTAGAATCAGCTTCCTATATCGCAGCATAGCATCCTTCACTCATGCTGCCAAACACACCCTCGTAAAACTGACCATCCTACCGATCCTCGACTTCAGCAATGTAATTTACCAAATAGTCTCCAACACTCTACTCAGCAAACTGGATGCAGTCTATCACAGTGCCATCCGTTTTGTCACCAAAGCCCCATTTACTACCCACCACTGCAACCTGTACGCTCTCGTTGGTTGGACCTCGCTTCATACTCGTCTCCAAACCCAATGGCTACAGGTTATCTACAAGTCTCTGCTAGGTAAAGCCCCGCTTTATCTCAACTCACTGGTCACCATAGCAGCACCCACTCGTAGCATGCGCTCCAGCAGGTATATCTCACTGGTCACCCACAAAGCCAATTCCTGCTTTGGTCGCCTTTCCTTCCAGTTCTTTGCTGCCAATGACTTTAACGAACTGCAAAAATCACTGAAGCTGGAGACTCATATCACCCTCACCAGCTGTCAGAGCAACTTACAGATCACTGCACCTGTACATAGTCCATCTGTAAACAGCCCATCTATCTACCTCATCCCCATACGGTACTTATTTATTTATCTTGCTCCTTTGCACCCCAGTATCTCTACTTGCACATTCATCTTCTGCACATCTACCATCCCAGTGTTTAATTGCTATATTGTAATTACTTTGCCACCATGGCCTATTTTTTTTGCCTTAACTCCCTTATCTTACCTCATTTGCATTCACTGTATATAGATGTTTCTGTTTTCTTTTTATCTACTGTATTATTGACTGTATGTTTTGTTTATTCCAGGCGTAAGTCTGTGTTGTTGTATGTGTCAAATTGCTATGCGTTATCTTGGTCAGGTCTCAGTTGTAAATGAGAACTTGTTTTCAACTAGCCTACCTGGTTAAATAAAGGTGTTCTCAACTAGCCTACCTGGTTAAATAAAGGTGTTCTCAACTAGCCTACCTGGTTAAATAAAGGTGTTTTCAACTAGCCTACCTGGTTAAATAAATGTGTTTTCAACTAGCCTACCTGGTTAAATAAAGGTGGGGAAAAAAATAAGAAAAAAATCATATGAACAATTGGGAGTTGGGGCCAATTTAATTGTAACATTATCCTTTGTGTTAAATACAATTTGGGAACAAACTTAAAATGTATTAATTGATGCTTCGGATTATGGGATGCCATGGTCATATTTTTCCATATTCTGTTCCAGTTAAAGGGTTGTACTTTTAATGGCTAGAGTACAAACTTTCCAAAGTTTGTTTAAATATTATAGAGATCAGACCTTTTGGGGGTGCAGATTATTTATTTATAAATCCCATCATTGGATGGTTCGGTAGTTGGGTTACCGAAGGGACTCCAGAAGCCAGTGATGCTAAAAAAACGAATTGCCTGGTAAAGTGTATGTATCTTTCAAAACTTGGAATGTTCTCAACCCATTACTGTCCATCATTTTGGCAAGCGTACGAATTCCACATTTCGACCACTGGGGGGATGCAAACTGCCGCCCTCCAGATCGCAAGGCATTATTGTGAAACATTGGACTATGGGCATGTCATTTTGATTCCCAGTTACAATCTTTTTCAATAATTGATAGAATCGTCTGCCCCTGGCTGAGTATCGAGATGGGGTGAAATGCTAGTGCCTGGAAATTCAATTACAAGTTTTACGGATAGTCCTCCTACATCTTCTCCTCTTTGTAAGTTAAAATGGATTCGTTATCGTTTACCTTGCCATATACATTTTGAAAGCACACTGAATTTTATCCCAATAGCAAGAAATTCAGCCATGGCAATATATTAATTTTGACAATAGATATTCAAACGATTAAATCAACTGGGATATTATTCCATCTAATGAGGTCTGATTTGGATTTATTTGAGCCTTCTGTTTTAACCATTGCCAGAAACTAAGGGAGGAAATATACTGAACAAAAATCTAAAAGCAACATGCAACAATTTTAAAAGATTTCACTGAGTTACAGTTCATATAAGGAAATCAATCGACTGAAATAAATAAATTAGGCCCTATTCTATGGATGTCACATGACTGGGAATAAAGATATTGGTCACAGATACCTTTATAAAAAAAGTAGGGGTGTGGATCAGAAAACCAGTCAGTATCTGGTGTGATCACCATTTGCCTAATGCAGTGCGATACATCATCTTTGCAGAATTGATCAGGCTGTTGATTGTGGAATGTCATCTCACTCCTTTTCAGTGCGAAGTTTCTGGATATTGGCGGGAATTGGCACATGCTGTCGTACACGTTGATCCAGAGCATCCCAAACATGCTTGGGACATTTTCAGCTTCCAGGAATTGTGTACAGATCCTTGCAACATGGGTCCTTTCATTATCATGCTGAAACATGAGGTGATGGCGGCGACAATGAGCTTCATGATCTTGTCACGGTAGCTCTGTGCATTCAAATTTCCATCGATAAAATGCAATTCTGTTTGTTGTCCATAACTTATGCCTGCCCATACCATAACCCCACCACCACCATGGGGCACTCTGTTCACAACGTTGACATCAGCAAACCTCTCACCCACACGATGCCATACACGTGTCCTGCTGTTTTGAGGCCGGTAGGGCGAACTGCCAAATTCTCTAAAACGACTCTGGAGGCGGCAACAGCTCTGGTGGACATTCATGCAGTCATCATGACATTTGCACGATCCCTCACAACTTGAGACATCTGGGACATTGTTTTGTGTGACAAAACTGCAGGTTTTGGATCAGGTGGATGGATTATCTTGGCAAAGGAGAAATGCTCACTAACATTTAATAATAATTTTAAGAACAAAATTGGAGAGAAATACTATTTTTGTGTGTATGGAACATTTCTGTGATCTTTTATTTCAGGACCAATAGGACCAACACATGGGACCAACACTTTACATGTTGTGTTTATATTTTTGTTCAGTGTAAATTGCAGGTTTTGCAGAATTTATTCTCGTCTGTAATGCATGCCAGTGGGGTATTGGCGCTCTTTTTTTCCTTCGATATTGTGAATTTACATTTTTCAAATTTCACAGATAACATATATTTTGGTTTTCTTAACGTTCTGGGAGTTACAGTTACAAAGTTGGGAACACACACACTCGGGATTACACAATTACATATGAACTATTAACACAATTATAATTGCAGTTATCAATTTGTTGTATATCACGGGTTCGGAGAAATCTGCGATCTGATTCACATCTAATTCAGCCTCACTCTCAATTTCCTTAAGTTCTTCCAAAAGTTCTGTGCAGTTCCTCATTCCATATTACTTCATAAACATTTCCTCTGTTCTCCTTTTTTTCTTGTCCATCATCTTCACCTTCACCAGATCTTTCAGAAGGCCTGTGTAATCCCCCACTCCATGTTTAATACGTTTTTTTGGTGGAAGAAAAAACAAGTTCTTTACAAAATGATGTACACTCACCTCCACACACACTTTATCTCCTCTTTCAGCAGTTTGATCCAATATGGCCCTTTAGATATATGCACCGTTCCCAGAACTTTTTCTCTTCCATCAACCAAACGGGAACGATAGGTAAAAGTTCGAATTAACCAAAAAAATAACATTTTATTTGAACGTTCTCAGAACAATGTGTTTCTACCTTTCCAAAATAGCAAAGTTCCCTGTGAAAGTTATTTTTCTGAGAAATAAAAGAGAACCTTTAGGAAATGTTACAGGAATGTTCTGTGCTAGCTGGGTTCTGGTTGGATTCATAGTCTTTCCCCATTTACTGTCCTAATTGCCCCATTCTTATAACCTCTGATGATAAGGGATGATAAGGGATTGAGTCTATTGGAGAGGGTCAGCTTCAGCAAATTGAGGTGCAGAATCACTGATCTACAAATAGTATTCCCCCCCTCCCCTAGTTTAGGCAATCCCCCACCACCAAATACTCATGCACAACCAGACATTAAATAATCGATTGGAGACTACTTGTGTCAATTAAAGAGTGTTTCCTAGGATTTTTAGACTGCAGCTAACCCAGTGCTGGAAATAACGGTCAAAGAAAAGCCACAAAAAACAACCAAAACACCTGGCTGGAGACATTACAGGTACAAAGGACACAAGTATTTTAGAGATCTTAGAGATGCGTGGTCTAGCTTTTCGGGTGGCGCCAACTGGTAAGATGCTTCAGGAGGGTGGTCATGTTTGCTAGCAAGGCAGAGGTCCTGGGTTTGAGCCTCTGTGTAGGCTGATTCAGGAGGCCTACACCGTGACATCCTTTACGCATGCATGCTTACATACACACTCGCATGCATACACACACCTCTCTGCTGGTGTACAGCTCATGTAGGATTGACCTCTTGAACAGAGTCAACTCTTCTCCAGACCACCATAAGCATAATGGGATTGATTTTTCCTTGGGGGTCGTTAGCAGCCTGTTCTCACTGCGTTTCAGCTGTCAGTGTATCAGTTAATAAGAAACTATTATATAATGGTTGCAGTTACATTATGAAAACACTGTAGTTGTCCCTGTGATGGGTTATATTGTTAAAGTGGTGTAGTTACGTAGTGAAAGAATTGTACAGTATAGAAAAAAGGCTTCCAAAAGGGTTCTTCAGCTGTTCCCATAGGAGAACCCTGTTTGGTTACAGGTCAAATACTTTTGGATTCCATTTGCCGGGAAGGAAAAAGGGTTCTTCAAAGGGTTTTCTTATGGGGACATCCGAAGAACCCTTTTAGGTGCTAGACTGCACACACACACAAATTCCCAGTGGTGGAAACACAGATGCTTTTCTCCTCAGTGGAAATTGCCTCACTCAGCCAGGTAAATATGAAGCTTCCAGTAAACACTCAGAGCCAGTAGTAGAACAACGATGTGAGAGAGAGAGAGAGGAAGAGAGCGAGAGTCGGTGCTTCAGAGCTCCGGGTGAGTTAGAGTGCTGATATCCGTCCCCCAGGGATAACCCTGGGGCCTGACGGGAATCTCTCTGGAAATGCTGATTACTCAAACAGTGTATGTGTTCAGGTTCAGGTGCTCAGTAGCAGTAACAAGATGGCAGCAAACTCCTACTGTCTCATCTCCTCTCCTCTTCCTGCTTCTCTCTCCAGGAACAAGATCATCAAGAGTCCATCAGAGCTATTTACAGTCCATCCATTGTGTGTGTGTGTGTGTGTGTGTGTGCGTGCGGAAGCAGTTCTGAAATAGCGCATTAGAGTGCCAGGAGCCAGAGTGGCACCAGACCACAGACACACACATCTGTCTCTGTGTCAGCCTCATCCTTCGCCAATCCTCCTCTTCCTCCTCACCCACTGCCATTAACTGACCCACTCTCTCAAAGTGGCATTATCATATACAGGAAATGAGAACACCTTGATGTGTCTACAGCTGAGTTGGCCATGATAGTTCTGTCCGGTTATGGTATACTTACCAGCCTACTGGTCATTATGGACCGTTGGCCTATCACGGATCTGCGATGTTGAACTATGAACTGTAGACCCTCGCCGGCCCCTTACTCTGTCCTGCTGATGACTGTTCCTGCTGTCACATCTCCTGCCAACACACACATAAGCACGCACAACACTCTCATACACACAGCGAGAGAGAGAATGAGAGCTGGCATATGTACCTGGCTCAGGAACAGAGAGTTGTACTAGTAGTTACCTTCAGATCAATAGCATCTGGTAGGAGGATAGGGTCCAGTACACACACACACACATACACACACACACTCCCCAGCAGTCATAAACAGAAAGCGTCTGATGTTTGGACAAACAACAGGCAGACTAATGACTCAACAACAAAAACATGCTGCAACCCTTTCTTTCTATTCTCAGTTGTTCCGACCTGTCGGTCTGCTAGCCATTACTGTTGGAGGGAGAAAACAGCAATCAACTCTCTGGCCACAATCCTGCCACACACAAGTTATAACACACATGCATATTTGTGTGTGTGTGCATGCGGATGTATGCCAGGGCTCGATAAACTGATGTCAGGTCAACGAAACAGAGCGATAAAGAGAGAGAGGGGGAGAGAGAGCAATACTAAGAAGGAGAAGGATGAAACAGAGACAAAGAGGAGGAAATGGGGAATAGTGATATGTGACTCAGCAATAATCCATAAAACACACTCCACATTCTGTGTGTGTGTGCGTGCGTTAGCCAGGACAGGCCTGTTAGTCCACTCAGCTGCAGTTTATCCCCCAGCATGCTTTGCAGCATGCCAAGATCAACAGCAGAGGCTTTGGAGCTGAAGAGGCTATTTCCTGCCTCCACAACCCCCCAATGTGTGTGTGTGTGTGTGTGTCTGTGTGTGTGTCTGTGTCTGTGTGAGAGAGAGTGTGAGAGAGAGTGTGTAGGAGGATGCAGGTACATGAGGCAGTATATGATCTTGGCTGTTTAAGTTCACTGGTCAGGAGAACACTGAGTGCATGTGTGTGTATGTATACTGTAAATGTGTGTGTATATGTGTGTTTGTGCAAGGGAGACTGCAGGGATGTTTATATTGAAGGATAAGCCAGGAGCAGCCAGCTGGTTTGAGTTGAAGACAATAAGAGAGATTCAACCTGCATGTGGTTTTCATTTACCTACCCTTCCCTTCTCCCTACGCCTCCATCCCCCCTTCTCTCTCCCCACCACACTAAAGGCTGAGTTATCTGCCCCTCTTTGGCATCTCTTGCTCCCTCCCTCCCTCCCTTGATCACTTAATTTCCTGGGCAATCTCTCCTCACCATTCAGAAACACATGAGCGAGCCACATGTCTATCAATAACCCATTCTCCAGCCTGTCTGCTGTGTTGTTGTAATGTCCAGTATATGACGTCATGTTTACATTACCAGCAGAGCCGCAGACTGTCCTGTTGTTCACCAACACCTCATCAGAACACCATCTCTGTCAAAGTAACCCACATGGATTTCATCAAACTCCTCCTCTGGACACATCTCAGCAAAAAGAGGGGATAGGGAAGCATCTTTACTCTGTTCAGCAATCAGCTGCTTCCTAGACATTGAAGTGTTAACTGTAGGGACCCTCTCTTCTTTTAGAGGTCCTAGAAACTTGCTGACATTTGGTGTTTTCAAAGGAGAGGTCAACTCAGGAGGTTTACCGAAATCAGAACCACACATAAATGTCTCAGACAGATCGAACATGGTGGGATCGCTGACGTCCTCCTCAACTCTAGACTTGCTCTTCTTAGACATGTGTAACCTCACACGCAGGGAACACTCTAGGGTACTTTTCTGATAACACATCAGGTTCCTCTACTCTGGGTTCCTTACAGGTAACAGGACTTGGCACGACCTTCCCACCAGCCAAATCGTTGCCCAAAATTAAAGACACTCCCTTCACTCACTCCAACGACGACGGACCGGCCCAGTAGCAAGACACGATTTGAGTTTGACATTATAGAAAGGAACTTCCATGCAACCCATCTCCACGCCTTGAACTAACACACTGTAACCAGTTGCTGAAGTGTCAGATGAAGGATAAACTAAATCAAGGATTGGGCTGCCCAAGTGTCTTGCAGTATCTTCACAGGCTGTTCAACAGCATCACCACTCTGCAGAGACACGAACCCGTCTAAAACAAAGGCTTCATACACATCTGATCCAAAATCTTGTTTAGGAGATAATCCATTCCCAACCAGAGCCTTAACTGTCTGGAGGGCTCCCACAACAAGAAATAGCTTTTTCTCCCTCATTTTTCAGTTTCAACTTAGGACACAAGAGACAATGTGTCCTTTCTCTCGTAAGTATGATAAACTGGCAGATACAAAAAAAACTGTTTTTGCCAATCCTTATCTTTGGGCACTTTGGGCGGAACAAGACTGAAACCTCGTAGTAGGAAGTGACTCTGGATTGTTTCTTGTGTAAGGGATAACTACTGTGTGCTTTGTTTGTAGTTTTGTGTCAACACAAACTCATCTGCAACGACTGCAGCTTTCTCCAGAGTGAGATGCTTCCCGCTGGGCAAACACTGGTTGAATCAATGTTGTTTCCACGTCATTTCAATTCAATTACGTTGAACCAATGTGGAATAGACTTTGAGTTGTTGTCTGTGCCCAGTGGGTTGTGCTCATAAATGAAGGCAATTCTTGAACTGCTCAAGTTGAGTGTCTTTAAATCCTCAAGGTCCCCTGACCTCTTGAGAACCACACCACAGAGCAAAAAGACAAGCTTGTTCCCTTGAGAATCTCCTCCTCCTCAACTGTGCTGTGTGACCTGGGTGTGTTCAGCAGGACATGATGTGGAAAGAAACCGAGTGTTTCTTATTGGACAAGTTTCACCTATTCCCCCCTCTGTTTTATTTTTTGGATGAAGTTACACAGATGACCATGCGGTCCATATTCTCTCATCACTCCCCAGGATGTGGTCAATGTTGGTCAGTGTGTGTGGCCATTGAGTGGTTGATCTGTGGTCATGATCTCCAACAGTAAGTAGTAATGTGGAGGTTTCATGAAGGGCTCATTAAAACTGCCAACAGCATGATGAGTAATCAGGTTAGCAGATGACTCAGAGTACAGAGGGATGAGAAGGATGAGAGAGAGAGAGAGACAGAGAGGGGGAGAAGGGGAGGAAGAGAGATGGAGGGGTGCAGAGGGAATAGAGAGAGGGAAAATTTGAATATACAGTACCAGTCAAATGTTTGGACACACCTACTCATACCAGGGTTTTTCTTTATTGTTACTATTTTCTACATTGTGGAATAACAGTGAATACATCAAAACTATGAAATAACACATATGGAATCATGTACTAACTAAAAAAGTGTTAAACAAACCTAAATATATTTCAGATTTGAGATTCTTCAAAGTAGCCACACTTTGCCTTGATGACAACTTTGCACATTCTTGGCATTCTCTCAACCAGCTTCATGAGGTAGTCAACTGGAATGCATTTCAATTAACAGGTGTGCCTTGTTAAAAGTTCATTTGTAGAATTTCTTTCTTTCTTAATGCATTTGAGCCAATCAGTTGTTTTGTGACAAGGTAGGGGTGGTATACAGAAAATAGCCAAATAGCTATTTGGTAAAAGACCAAGTACATATTATGGCAAGAAAAGCTCAAATAAGGAAAGAGAAATGACAGTCCATCATTACTTTAAGACAAGAAGGTTAGTCAATACGGAACATTTCAAGAAATTTGAAAGTTTCTTCAAGTGCAGTTCCAAAAGCCATCGAGCGCTTTGATGAAACTGGCTCTCATGTGGACCAAGTTCATTTGAGTTAACTGCACCTCAGATTGCAGCCCAAATAAATGCTTCACAGAGTTCAACACAGAGTTCAACTTCTTGTGACTCCCCATCCCGGGTCCGGGAGCGTAATCATCGACTGACACTAATTAGCATAACGCAACGGACATAAATATCCCTAGAAAATCTTCCTATTCATGAAAATCACAAGTAAAATATATTGGAAGCAGCTTAGCCTTTTGTTAATCACCCTGTCATCTCAGATTTTCAAAATATGCTTTACAGCCAAAGCTAGACAAGCATTTGAGTAAGTTTATCGATAGCCTAGCATAGCATTATGCCTTGCTAGCAGCAGGCAACCTTGTCACCAAAATCAGAAAAGAAATCAAATTAAATCGTTTACCTTTGATGAACTTCGGATGTTTTCACTGACAGACTCCCAGGTAGATGGCCAAAGTTAATTTTTTCCCAAAATATTATTTTTGTAGGCGAAATAGCTCCGTTTGTTCTTCACGTTTGGCTGAGAAATCAACTGGATATTGCGGTCACCACAATGCCGAAAAATATTCCAAATTAGCTCCATAATATCAACAGAAACATGGCAAACGTTGTTTATAATCAATCCTCAAGGTGTTTTTCAAATATCTATTCGATAATATATCAACCGGGACAATTGGTTTCTCAGTAGGAGCGATTGGAATAATGGCTACCTCTGTATTTTACACGAGAGTCACCCTGGGAGCCATCAGGTGACCACTTACGCAATGTAGCCGCCTACGGATATTCTTCAACATAAATGCGTAAAACTACGTCACAATGCTGTAGACACCTTGGGGAATACGTAGAAAGCGTAAGCTGGTTGATAGCCCATTCACAGCTCAATGGGGACTCATTGGAACGCAGCGCTTTCAAAATATGGGGCACTTCCAGATTGGATTTTTCTCAGGCTTTCCGCCTGCAACATCAGTTCTGTTATACTCACAGACAATATCTTTACAGTTTTGGAAACGTTAGAGTGTTTTCTATCCTAAGCTGTTATATTATCTGCATATTCTAGCATCTTGTCCTGACAAAATATCCCGTTTAAAACGGGAACGTTTTTTTTCTCCAAAAATGAAAATACTGCCCCTAGAGTCGCAACAGGATTTATTAAGAGGAGACTGTGTGAATCAGGCTTTCATGGTCGAATTGCTGCATATAAACCACTACTAAAGGCACCAATAAACTGTTATTTCAAGTGTATCAGATGCACTCAGATTCAGTTTTAAAATGCAACTCTCTAATTCAGATTCAAAACCAGCTTACAACATCCTAGTACTTTGCCAGCCAGGAAACAGAAGCTTCTAGTGGTTTCTGAAGCCAATGTTGCATGTTGAATGTATTTCTACCTATCAATTTGGTGATGCGGTCACTCGAGAATGTTGCCTAATAAGGGGTGTGAGGGCTGCCTCTACACACTTGCTAAACGGTCAGGGAGCTAGCGCTGGCCTGAAAGGGACGGTGAGGTATTCGTAGGTTGTGCCTTGAAAAGCATACCTTAGAAACCTCCTTTGTGCTGGCTGGATGCTTATGTGAAAATAGGTGTCCTGCAGGTCGACTGTTGTGAACCAGGCGCCTCAACAAATAGAGCAAGACTGCACATTGAACTTAAGCATAATGAACGTGAACTTTGTCAGATAGCTGTTGAAGCCCCGTAGGTCCAGAATGGGATGAACACTTCTCATCTTTTGGGAACCAGAGAGTACCGGGAGTAGAAGCCAAGGGGACTCTCTGCCACTGGTATTGCCCTGATAGCCCCTTTGCTTAATAGAGAGGAGATTTCCTGCTTTAGTATGCATGCTGAGTCGCCAGTTGCTTCTGATTCCAAAATGACGTTGAAAACGTGTTGTCTCAGAACGAACTGCTGTCTGTACACCTTCGTAACTGTGGCCCAGGCCCAGGGTTGGACTGCGCATGCATGCCAGTTTCCTGCTCTGGTGGCGAGAGGTCCACAGGTCGGTAGACTTTCGCTCACCGTTAGAGCTGGAGAATCCTCTGGTGGAAATGGAGCAAGTGTCCTTTTCAATTTATTTTTTGCTCTGTGTCCTTAGCAAGACACCTGGCTACAGCAGTACTTTGTTATTGAAAAGGGCAGTGTTGACACACTGGAAAATGGGTACAGTGCATGGTGAAGACTGACAGTTAGTCTTCATGCCCAGGCTGCTTGAACTAGAGCCAGAGGGAGAGCCATGGCACGGAGGACAATAGGGGGTAGATTACCTCAAATCAAATCAAATGTATTGATAAAGCCCTTCTTACATCAGCTGATATCTCAAAGTGCTGTACAGAAACCCAGCCTAAAACCTCAAACAGCAAACAATGCAGGTGTAGAAGCACAGTGGCTAGGAAAAACTCCCTAGAAAGGCCAGAACTTAGGAAGAAACCTAGAGAGGAACCAGGCTATGAGGGTTGGCGAGTCGTCTTCTGGCTGTGCTGGGTGGAGATTATAACAGAACATGGCCAAGATGTTCAAATGTTCATAGTTGACCAGCAGGGTCAATTAATAATAATCACAGTAGTTGTAGAGCGTGCAACAGGACAGCACCTCAGGAGTAAATGTCAGTTGGCTTTTCATAGCTGATCATTCAGAGTATCTCTACCGCTCCTGCTGTCTCTAGAGAGTTGAAAACAGCACATCTGGGACAGGTAGCACGTCCGGAGAACAGGTCAAGATTCCATAACCGCAGGCAGAACAGTTGAAACTGGAGCAGCAGCACGGCCAGGTGGCCTGGGGACAGCAAAGAGTCATCAGGCCAGGTAGTTCTGAGACATGGTCCTAGGGCTCAGGTCCTCCGAGAGAAAGGAAGAAAGAGATCAAACTTAAATTCACACAGGACACCGGATAAGACAGGAGAAATACTCCAGATATGACAGACTGACCCTAGCCCCCCGACACATAACTACTGCAGCATAAATACTGGAGGCAGAGACAGGAGGGATCGGGAGACACTGTGGCCCTATCCGACGATACCCCCTGGACAGGGCCAAACAGGCAGGATATAACCCCACCCACTTTGCCAAAGTACAGCCCCCACACCACACCACCTCCGCCTTCCTTGAGATTGAACACATGGGCTTCCCAGGTGGCGCAGTGGTTAAGGGCGCTGTACTGCAGCACCAGCTGTGCCACCAGAGACTCTGGGTTCATGCCCAGGCTCTGTCGGTCCGTGGGGCGACGCACAATTGGCATAGCGTTTAGTCAACGTGAAACTGCAGTAGGTTGAGCTAAACGAAAGAGAGACCTAGTAATTACACCCTTCCATGAAGAAAAACTAGCTAGAAGGATAGTTAGTCTTTTGGCGAGCTAGCCAGGTTAGCTAAGTCTTGCAGGTAAGCTAGCCAAGTTCCAGTAACTAACCACAGAAGACAAACGGAAGAAAAAGTGGAAAAGCTGATACTTTTTATTTATTTTATTTATTTCAACTTTATTTATTTTATTTATTTTATTTATTTCAACTTTATTTAACCAGGTAGGCCAGTTGAAAGCAGTGCAACAAAAACCACAACACAGAGTTACACATAAACAAACATACAGTCAATAACACAATAGAAACATCTATGTACAGTGTATGCAAATGTAGAAGATTAGGGAGGTAAGGCGATAAATAGGCCATAGAGGTGAAATAATTCCTATTTAGCATTAACACAGGTGTGAAAGATGTGCAGATGATGATGTGCAAGTAGAGATACTGGGGTGCAAAAGAGTAAAATGATAAATAACAATATGGGGATTAGGTAGTTGGATGTGCTATTTACAGATTGGCTGTGTACAGGTACAGTGATCGGTAAGCTTCTCTGACAGCTGATGCTTAAAGTTAGAGAGGGAGATACAAGTCTCCAGCTTCAGTGATTTTTGAAAATTCGTTCCAGTCATAGGCAGCAGAGAACTGTAAGGAAAGGCGGCCAAAGGTGGTGTTCGCTTTGGGGATGACCAGTGAAATATACCTGCTGGAACACGTGCTATGGGTGGGTGTTGCTATGGTGACCAGTGAGCCGAGATAAGGCGGGGCTTTACCTAGCAAAGACTTATAGATAACCTGGAGCCAGTGGGTCTGGCGACAAATATGTAGCGAGGGCCAGCCAACGAGAGCATACAGTCGTGGCCAAAAGTTTTGAGAATGACACAAATATTAATTTGCACAAAGTTTGCTGCTTCAGTGTCTTTAGATATTTTTGACAGATGTTACTATGGAAGACTGAAGTATAATTACAAGCATTTCATAAGTGTCAAAGGCTTTTATTGACAATTACATGAAGTTGATGCAAAGAGTCAATATTTGCAGTGTTGACCCTTCTTTTTCAAGACCTCTGCAATCTGCCCTGGCATGCTGTCAATTAACTTCTGGGCCACATCCTGACTGATGGCAGCCCATTTTTGCATAATCAATGCTTGGAGTTTGTCAGAATTTGTGGGTTTTGTTTGTCCACCTGCCTCTTGAGGATTAACCACAGCAATATCCTTGCCTGTGAAGCTCTTTTTGTGCAAAGCAATGATGACGGCATGTGTTTCCTTGCAAGTAACCATGGTTGACAGAGGAAGAACAATGATTCCATGCACCACCCTCCTTTTGAATCTTCCACTCTGTTATTGGAACTCAATCAGCATGACAGAGTGATCTCCAGCCTTGTCCTCGTCAACACTCACACCTGTGTTAACGAGAGAATCACTGACATGATGTCAGCTGGTCCTTTTGTGGCAGGGCTGAAATGCAGTTGAATTTTTGGGGGGGATTCCGTTCATTTGAATAGCAAAGAGGGATTTTGCAATTAATTGCAATTCATCTGATCACTCTTCATAACAGTATATGCAAATTGACATCATAAAAACTGAGGCAGCAGTTATATTTTTGTCATTCTCAAAACCTTTGGCCACGACTGTACAGGTCGCAATGGTGGTAGTATATGGGACTTTGGTGACAAAACGGATGGCACTGTGATAGACTACATCCAGTTTGCTGAGTAGAGTGTTGGAGGCTATTTTGTAAATGAAATCGCCAAAGTCAAGGATCGGTAGCATAATCTGTTTTAAGAGGGTATTTTTGGCAGCATGAGTGAAGGAGGCTTTGTTGTGAAATAGTAAGCCGATTCTAGATGTGATTTAGGATTGGAGATGCTTAGTGTGAGTCTGGAAGGAGAGTTTAGCTAACTAGACACCTTGGTATTTGTAGTGGTCCACATGTTCTATGTCAGATGCAAAACGTTTCCTTTCGGTAAAGTCATCCAACACCAAAGTCAAGAGCTGAAAAACCTGAGCTCAGGGCGTAACCTCGCAGCACACCTGTGAACATTTGAACAGGAAACAGATCAAGACGTGCTGAGGAGAGCTCAGTAGAACTTTTCTGTGAGGAAGAGAGGTGAGAATAATCAAAGGGTGGGCAAATGGCTGGTTAGTATGAGAGGAGGGGCTCCCTTATTTGCCACTCAAGCTGTCTGTCTCTGACAGACGTGTGTGCTTGGTTCTTTGAGCTGCTTACATATTCTCGTTAATCCAACTGTGAGATATGAGGAACAAATAATTGAAAAAGATCTTCCAAACACATATTGAGAGTACGAATGCACGCATGCACATCCTGTTAAAGCTTGGCTTGGACTCCAACTACTGCCTTTGGGGGACAGGCAATGAAGTTGCAGTGGGACTGTGTTGTATTTGTCTCCAAAAACGATTGTCTGAAAAGTTTTCAATTAAATTAAATTTGTTGGTCAGGATCTCAGAGTCCTTGCAGAATGTCAGAAGTTAGACACAAATGCACGCATTCACGCTCGTACACACACACACACACACACACACACACACACACACACACACACACACACACACACACACACACACACACACACACACACACACACACACACACACACACACACACACACACACACACACACACACACACACACACACACACACACACACACACACACACACCCCTCAGGTCCTTTTTGGACAGAGTATATATAAAGCAAACATGGACATTAGTCCATCTGTATTGAATTAGAGGCCACAATATGGATAAACTCATTACTGTAATGCAGAGGGGAGGGGGCAGAACCAAAGAGCTGGGTTGTGTTCCTATCAGTGATTCCATCGACATATATTTCCCAAACATGTTGTTGATGGCGCTGGAGAACAAGGCTGGCATTTTGAGTACTCCTAACCAATTGTTTTTTTTTGTTTGTTTCTTTGCATTGTTTGTTACTTATTTTTTAAACTTATTTTGTACATAATGTGCTGCTACCATCTCTTATGACCAAAAATCATTTCTGGGCATCATAACTTCGATTACTCACCATGGACTGGCAGAATCCTTTTTTCCCTTTAACGAGTCCGACGAGCCCGACATGAATGATATACCGGTTCCCCGGGAACAGGCCCAGATCCCCATCATTGGTGTGAAGAGAAGGTGGAGAAAAAGGAGCCAGATGGCTGCCTTCTGAGAATTCGTAGGTGATCGAATAAACCCCCACATCCTTCCATTCTGCTAGCGAAAGTGCAATCTTTTATTTCTATTTCTACTTCACACATTCTTCCACTGCATATCTACCATTCCAGTGTTTTACTTGCTATATTGTATTTACTTTGCCACCATGGCCTTTTTTTGCCTTTACCTCCCTTGTCTCACCTCATTTGCTCACATCGTATATAGACTTATTTTTCTACTGTATTATTGACTGTATGTTTGTTTTACTCCATGTGTAACTCTGTGTTGTTGTATGTGTCAAACTGCTTTGCTTTATCTTGGCCAGGTCGCAATTGTAAGTGAGAACTTGTTCTCAACTTGTCTACCTGGTTAAATAAAGGTTAAATAAATAAAAAATTGTCAGGACAGAACAGCGGTGTCTGGTAAGACAATGGACGGGGGACTATGTATTTTTGTAAATAACAGCTGATGCACGATATCTAAGGAAGTCTCGAGGTTTTGCTCGCCTGAGGTAGAGTTTGTCATGATAAGCTGTAGACCACACTACATACCTAGAGAGTTTTCATCTGTATTTTTCGTAGCTGTCTACATACCACCACAGACTGATGCTGGCACTAAGACCGCACTCAATGAGCTGTATTCCGCCATAAGCAAACAGGAAAACACTCACCCAGAGGCTGCATTCACTCATGACTGCATGGCCAGGAACAACTCCAACACCATCATTAAGTTTGCCGATGACACAACAGTGGTAGTCCTGATTACCGACAAGGACGAGACTATAGGGAGGAGGTCAGAGACCTGGCCGTGTGGTTCGAGACAACCTCTCCCTCAAGAGATCAAGACAAAGGACATGATTGTGGACTACAGGTGAAAGAGGACATAGCACGACGGGGCTGTAGTGGAGCAGGTTGAGAGCTTCCTTGGTATCCACATCACCAACAAACTAACATGGTCCAAGCACACCAAGACAGTCTTGAAGAGGGCACGACAAAACCTATTCTCCTTCAGGAGACTGAAAAGATTTGGCACTGGTCCTCAGATCCTCAAAAGGTTATACAGCTGCACCATCGAGAGCATACTGACTGGTTGCATCACTGCAAGGTACTACAGAGGGTAGTGCGTACAGCCCAGTACATCACTGGGGCCAAGCTTCCTGCCATCCAGTACCTCTACACCAGACGGTGTCAGAGGAAGGCCCTAAAAATTGTCAAAGACTCCAGTCACCCTTGTCATAGACTGTTCTCTCTGCTCCCGCACGGCAAGCGGTACCGGAACGCCAAGTCTAGGTCGAAGAGGCTTATTAACAGCTCCTACCCCCAAGCCATAAGACTCCTGAATACCTAATCAAATGGCTACCCAGGGTATTTGCATTGCCCCGCTGCTACTCTCTGTTGTTATCATCTATGCATAGCCACTTTAATAACTCTACCTACATGTACATATTACCTCAACTAACCGGTGCACCCACACATTGATTCTGTACCGGTACCCCCCTGTGTATAGTCTCGCTATTGGTATTCTACTGCTGCTCTTTAATTACTTTTTACTTTTATTTTATGTTTTTTTTAAACTGCATTGTTGGTTAGGGGCTCGTAAAGTAACCATTTCACTGTAATGTCTACACCTGTTGTATTTAGCTCATGTGACTAATAAAATGACATTTTATTTGATTGTGTTCATCCTCAGAATATAAAGGGAGTAAGTAGTCACTTAATCACAGAAACAGAGCCATTGAACAACAAATGATTAAAAGCAAGTTTATTTGTATGCCTAACCAGAAATAACCTGAGTAGATCTTCTCAACATTTTCACTCTATGAAATACAGTAAGCCATACTGCTTCTCTTTCCTTTTCTGGAATCATGCAGGACTTGTTTAACATCGTTCCATTAAAAAAAAACTGGGTTATGTTTTTGACAAAACAAAGCATGTACATTTGATCTAAGAGATAAATACAGTATTTACATCATTTTAATGTCCAATCACCATCTAGAGGACAGCTAACACCTCCCACTAGATTCATGTCTGAAGAGGAAGAAGTGAGAAAGAAACATTTGAAGTAACTCAGGGCATATTCTATGGGAAGATTCTTAGTTGTGGTAATTTCGAGTCCTATTAGCTACATAAAGAAAATGTATGACTATGGGCAATGTATCCTTCAGATATTATGGGACTGAGAGTAAGTCTTAAAATAATATTTTATGCACAGAAAAATACAGCAGTGTTAGCTAACAATATGTGAATGGGGAACACTATTTGGATAGTCCATCTGTAGATGCTCTACAGACTATCAGTAACATTTCATCTAACCCTAACCTTTACCCTAAACTTAACCCTTACCCTAGCCCTAACCTTAACCCTTATTCTTAACCTAACCGTAACCTTAGAAAGCAGTTGCTTTTCAATGGATAGTTTGTTGATAATATGACCATTTGTAAAGGATCTATAGATGGAAAATCCGGACTATCCAAATAAAGTGTGACCTGTGAATGTACTGGCTCTGCCATGGAAATAGTGGGGGACGACGAGGATAAATCTTATACATTTTTTCTCAACAGCTCATTTAATATTGGAGGGAAGTGAAATGACATATGGTACAGGTGAGTAGGCTACAACCGATTTGACTTACGGTGGTTTCCTGTATATCTTTATATCTGATAAGATTGTCATTTATCAGCATTGCTTTGAATCCCAGCCTAAAACAGATCTCTAACCATAAATAAATGTAATCAAGCTAACGACCTAAATCAAAATTGTCACGTTCTGACCATAGTTCTTTTGTGTTTTCTTTGTTTTAGTGTTGGTCAGGACGTGAGCTGAGTGGGCATTCCATGTTGTATATCTAGTTTGTCTATTTCTATGTTTGGCCTGATATGGTTTTCAATCAGAGGCAGGTGTTAGTCATTGTCTCTGACTGGGAACCATATTTAGGTAGCCTGTTTTGTGTTGGGTTTTGTAGGTGGTTGTCTTCTGTCTTTGTGTCTATGCACCAGATAGGATGGTTTTGTTTTTTTCCACATTTGTTGTTTTGTATTTTGTAGTGTTCACGTTTGTCCTTATTAAACATGTTGAACACTAACCACACTGCATTTTGGTCCTCCTCTCCTTCAACAGAAGAAAACCGCTACAGAAATAAAAATATGAGAGAAAAGAGTAAATGACCACTCGTCTCTCTGCTAGCAACAGCGACACTCCTTCATGCTAACTCCTTCATACTAAACATAGCCAGTATGAATGATATATATGGTGATATTATTTATCAAAGTGCAGCTGCTACTGCTCTTAAACTTTGGATGCCATCTACCATAGTGTTACAATTTTGCTACAAATCTTTGCATCATGTATCAGAAGGTTGGCTGGACTTTGCTAAAGACTCGTAGATCTCTACACTACTCTCTTTTTTTGTTTAAAAGGCCCTACTACATAACTTCCATCTTATCTAACTTTGCTGTTGAAGTAGAGACACCTGAACTGCCTAAAATGTTCAGATGATTGGTTAACTCTTGAGGTTCCTAGGGTCTCCACCAAGCTAGATAAATCTGCTTTTAGTTTTAATGCACCGTATTGCTGTAACAAAATTCAAAATGCATTTCATCTTGATACACTGGTGCCATTCTGGGAATTTAAAGTATTGATTGGGGATTTATTTGTGGAGGAATGTAGCTGTTTTTCTGGGTGATTTGTGATGTTTTATTTGTGCTTCTCGTAACTGTGTTTTGGTATTTTAATATAAGCAAAAATATAAATGCAACATGCAAAGTGTGCTGAAATAAAAGATTCCAGAAATGTTCGATATGCACAAAAAAATTTATTTCTCTCAAGTTTTGTGCACAAATGTGTTTACATCCCTGTTGGTGAGCATTTCTCATTTGCCCAGATGATCCATCCACCTGACAGGTTTAGCATATCAAGAAGCTGATTAAACAGCATGAGCATTACCATTTTTTATTATTTAAAATGTATTTTATTTAACCAGGTAGGCTAGTTGAGAACAAGTTCTCATTAACAACTGCGACCTGGCCAAGATAAAGCAAAGCAGTGCAACACAAACAACACAGAGTTACACATGGAATAAACAAACATACAGTCAATAATACAATAGAAAAAATCTATATACAATGTGTGCACATGAAGTAAGATTAGAGAGGTAAGGCAAAAATAGGCCATAGTGGCGAAATAACTACAATTTAGCATCAACACTGGAGTGATAGATGTGCAGATGATGATGTGCAAGTAGAGATACTGGGGTGCAAAGTAGCAACAAAAAAAACAATATGGGGATAAGGTAGTTGGGTGGGCTACAGATGGGCTCTGTACAGGTGCAAGGATCGGTAAGCGTCTCTGAAAGCTGATGCTTAAAGTTAGTGAGGGAGATATAAGTCAGTGATTTTTGCAATTCGTTCCAGTCATAGGCAGCAGAGAACTGGAAGGAAAGGCGGCCAAATGTGGTGTTGGCTTTGGGGATGACCAGTAAAATATACCTGCTGGAGCGCGTGCTATGGGTAGGTGTTGCTATGGTGACCAGTGAGCTGAGATAAGGCTGGGCTTTACCTATCAAAGACTTATAGATGTCCTGGAGCCAGTGGGTTTGGTGATGAATATGTAGCGAGGGCCAGCCAACGAGAGCATACAGGTCGCAGTGGTGGGCAGTATATTGTGTAAATGACTTCGCTGAAGTCAAGGATCGGTAGGATAGTCAGTTTTACGAGGGTACGTTAAGCAGCATAAGTGAAGGAGGCAGATTCTAGATTTAATTTTGGATTGGAGATGCATAATGTGAGTCTGGAAGGAGAGTTTGCAGTCTAGCCAGACTGTAGTTGTCCACATATTCTAAGTCACAACCGTACCAGAGTAGTGATGCTAGATGGGTGGGCGGGTGCAGGCAGCGATCGGTTGAAAAGCATGCATTTAGTTTTACTTGTATTTAGGAGCAGTTGGAGGCCACGGAAGGAGAGTTGTATGGCATTGACGCTCGTCTGGAGGTTAGTTAACACAGTGTCCAAAGAAGGGCCAGAAGTATACAGAATGGTGTCATCTGAGTAGAGGTGGATCAGAGAATCACCAGCAGCAAGAGTGACATCATTGATATATACAGAGAAAAGAGTCGGCCCGAGAATTGAATCCTGTGGCATCTCCATAGAGACACACTGAACTCTATCTGAGAAGTAGTTGGTGAACCAGGCGAAGCAGTCATTTGAGAAACCAAGGCTGTTGAGTCTGCCGATAAGAATGCAGTGATTGACAGAGTTGAAAGCCTTGACCAGGGCGGTTATGATATCGTTTAGCATGAGCGTGGCTGAGGTACACCCATGACCATGTTTCCTAGCCTCAGTGCAGTAGGCAGCTGGGAGGAGGTGCTCTTATTCTCCATGGACTTTACAGTGTCCCAAAACTTTTGGGAGTTTGTGCTACAGGATGCAAATTTCTGTTTGAAAAGATACCCTTTGCTTTCCTAACTGCCTGTGTATATTGGTCCCCTGTTGCACCTTGTGCTGAGGACAATGAAAGGCAGCTCTTAAATGTGCAGTTTTGTCACACAACGCAATAACACAGATGTCTCAAGTTTTGAGGTAAAATCTTTGAGATTGTTGCATGTTGCATTTATATTTTTGTTCAGTGTATATATATTTTGTGTATATTGTGTATATTTATGTTTTATTATACAGAGCGCATTTGAAAAAGAGACCTATGTCTCAATATGTCTTCCCTGTTAAATAAAAAATAAATACATTAAATACATTTTAAATGTTTATATGGTTTCCCAGAGTCAGGGAAACCCTTCGAAATAGAAATCATTCTGGTGGGTAAGACTGGAGTAAGGAAGAGTGCAACAGGAAACACCATTCTGCAGAGAAAGAATATGTCAAACGGATTTCTCCTCTTACTCCGAATGGAACTGTGAATGGGAAGATTGTTCATGTGATCGACACCCCGGGTGCCTTTGATACATCATGGAAGAAATAAGATTTCACAAAAAGAATTGAAAAGTATTTCAAGCCAGACACAACCCATGCAATTCTACTGGTGGTCAGGCTGGGGAGATTGAGAGAGGAGGAGAAGAAAGCTGTGCATGTCACACCCTGACCTTACAGAGCCTTTTAATGTCTCTATTTGATTTGGTCAGGGTGTGTTTTGGGGTGGGCATTCTATGTTTTGTTATCTATGATTTAGTATTTCTATGTTTTGGCCGGGTATGGTTCTCAAACAGGGACAGCTGTCTATTCTTGTCTCTGATTGGGAACCATACTTAGGTAGCCCTTTTCCCTCCTTTCTGTGTGAGAAGTTGACTTTCCAGGTATGAGCCGAATCAGGGGCAAGTCGTAATTGCTAAACAAGCAATGTGATGTCAGTAACACTTGTGCATAAGCATTAAATAATTCCACTTAGCAGTTCACCTATAAAAGTATGATGGTTGGTGTACTCGGGGTTCCCACATGATGCAGCCAGCAATTAAATCACCAAATTTAATTCCAGTGTTATATTATTCTCAAAATAAAGCCACTGTTCTGTATGTAACGCACGCACACACATACAGTGCATTTGGAAAGTATTCAGAGCCCTTCCTTTTTTCAACATTTTGTTACGTTACAGCCTTATTCTAAAATGGATTACATTATTTTTTTCATCAATCTACACACAATACCCCATAAAGACAAAGTGAAAACAGGTTTTAGACATTTTTGCAAATGTATTACAAATAAAAAGCAGAAATACCTTGTTTACATAAGTATTCAGACTGTTTGCTGTGAGACTCGAAATTGAGCTCAGGTGCATCCTGTTTCCATTGATCATCCTTGAGATGTTTCTGAAACGTGATTTGAGTCCACATGTGGTAAATTCAATTGATTGGACATGATTTGGAAAGGCACACACTGTCTATATAAGGTCACACAGTTGACTGTGGGAGAAACTTCCAGAAGGACAACCATCTCTGCAGCACTCCACCAATCAGGCCTTTATGGTAGAGTGGCCAGACGGAAGCCACTCCTCAGTAAAAGACACATGACAGCCCACTTGGAGTTTGCCAAAAGGCAACTAAAGGACTCTTGGACCATGAGAAACTCGATTTTCTGGACTGATGAAACCCAGATTGAACTCTTCGGCCTGAATGCCAAGCGTCACAACTGGAGGAAACCAGGCTCCATCCCTACGGTGAAGCATGGTGGTGGCAGCATCATGCTGTGGGGATATTTTTCAGCATAAAGGACTGGGAGACTAGTCAGGTTTGAGGGAAAGATAAACGAAGCAAAGTACAGAGAGAACTGAAACCTGCTCCAGATTGTTCAGGACCTCAGACTGAGGCAAAGGTTCACCTTCCAAAAGGACAACGACCCTAAGCACACAGCCAAGACAACGCAGGAGTGGCTTTGGGACAAATCTCTGAATGTCCTTGAGTGGCCCAGCCAGAGGGCGGACTTGAGACCTGTGCAGCGACGCTCCCGTCCAACCTGACAGAGCTTGAGAGGATCTGCAGAGAAGAAGGGGAGAAACTTCCCAAATGTATCTGTGTCAAACTTGTAGTGTCATACCCAAGAACAGTCGAGGCTGCAATCGCTGCCAAAGGTGCTTCAATAAAGTACTGAGTAAAGGGTCTGAATACTTATGTAAATTGTTTTTTTTAATATATATATATAAATTAGAAAACATTTATTAAAACCTGTTTTTACTTTGTTATTATAGGGTATTGTATGCAGATTGATGAGGGAAAAAACAATTTAATTAATTTTAAAATGAGGCTGAAACATAACAAAGGTGGAAAAAGTGAAGGGGTCTGAATACGTTCTGAATGCACTGAATGCACACACACACACACACACACACACACACACACACACACACACACACACACACACACACACACACACACACACACACACACACACACACACACACACACACACAAACAGTAGCAGTAGACTGGATTACCATTCCTGATACCAGGAGACTGTTTAAAAAACCCTAGAGTCGAAGTCACCACTCCCGTAGAAATGTAATTAGCTTAATTAAATTAAAAAATCCCCATAAAAATCTGTCTGTTTAAGCTAGCTAGAGATATCGGAAGGTGGCAGAGCTACAGGAGTGTTTGGTAGACCAGGAAATATCCTGAAAATCTTCCTCCGAATGGTTTGGCCAACTATTATGACCCCTCTATGGAAAGATGATACTCTGACAAACCTGATGGAGTTCTCCAGGTTATAAAATCCAGTTGAGCTGACAGCCGTTTTGCACTGTTTCGCTATGGTTTTAGTCATCAATCTAGCAAGAGGGCAATATTTTATTAATGTAGTAGAACCCCCCCAGAAAGCGTTGACCTTTGGCTTTCACCTGGAATTGTTTATTTATGTCTGAGAAAAAAACCTTTTCAACCCATCTGGTCTAGTACACAATATACGTATAATAATATATATATATACAAATACGCTAAAACAAAAATATTTAATGAATAAGTATTTTCAAACTTTATAACATGTCCATATCTAGTTCTAATCTGTTTTAGAAGCATCTACCCAAAATATTTCACCTTTTTATTACTTTACCAAATGTACTGTATCATGACATTAGTGATAATCAAGATCTGTTACATTTGTGAACATCTAAATCAACATTTGGGCCATTTAAAAAGCGTGTTTCCCTCCTATAGACAAGGGGAGAAGGGCTATGTAAAGCATATGCAATGTGTCTGCCTCCTACGTAAAACAAATGTTTGACTTCCACACAAAATTACTTCTTTACTTATTTAAGTTTAAAGGAAGTGTGTAGGCCACATTATTTATCGTAGAGCTATGAACATTATGTATTTAGATCCATCTGCTCAAGACAAATTCAGCGATTGCGTTGCAAGAAGTAGTCGAGCTGGATGAAATGTTTTTCTAAGGACCACCCCTTTGACGTAACGTTGCAGTGAAGTGAAATAAATGGATGTAATGATGCAGCCGACCATCAGAGGGAGACAAATACATGTTTACATGGTCCTAGGAAGGTCTGTCTTCTCACTTATAAAACAGTGGGAAATCAATAAAATGCCATGTAAAAAAAAGTGATTCATTAACTCTGTAAGCCAACAAAAGTCTTAAAGTCTCAGGTTTACTGTCTGTTCACAATTGTCTGTTCACAATTGACAATTATCCCTCACTCCATTTCTCTCTTGCTTCCCTACATACTCTCTTTCTCTCTTCCTCTCCTACCTCTATCTTGATCTCCCTCTCTCCTCCTCTGAAGAAGGAAAGTTATGCGAGGCCTGTCCAAGGGACTTTACAATACAGAGAAGTGTGTGTGCACGCAGGTGTGTGTGCGTGCCATAAGGGACTTGACAGCACAAATATTCCTGGCTGCTCTCAGGGAGAGTCAGTGGGGTCTCTCCCCCTTCCTTCTCTCTCTCGCGCTCTCATGCTCTCTGCTCTCTCTGAGTGTAGTGGCGTAAAGTACTTAAGTAAAAATACTCTAAAGTATACTACTTTCTTTTTTTCGGGTATATGTACCTTACTATTTATATTTTTGATTACTTTAACTTCACTATATCCCAAAGAAAAGAATGTACTTTTTAGTTCATACATTTTCCCTGAAACCCAAAAGTTCTCATTACATTTTGAATGCTTAGCAGGACAGGACAATTGTCCAATTCACGCATCTATCAAGAGAATATGCCTGATCATCCCTACTGCCCCTGACCTGGCGGACTCACTAAACACAAATGCGTTGTTTGTAAATGATGTCTGAGTGTTGGAGTATGCCCCAGGCTATCCATAAAATAAAATAAACAAGGAAATGGTACCGTCTGGTTTGCTTAATATAAGGATTTAAAAAAAAAAAAATTTACTTTTACTTTTGATACTTATTAAGTATATTTAAACCCAAATACTTTTTACTCAAGTGTTATTTCACTGGGTGACTTTCACTTTTGTTTGAATCATTTTCTATTAAGCTATCTTTACTTTTACTCAAGTATGATATTTTGGTACTTTTTCCACCACTGCTAGAGAGTGAGTGTAGACGTGGAACCAGGTTCCAGAGGGGGTTCCTGTGCTGGTCAGGGATCAGTGAGAGGACGACAGAACCAAGCAGAGAGTTCTGAGACACGGAACGATCATAACTCAGGAATGAAAAACACAAAACTCTTCCACCACTGGGAGGTAGAGAGGGAGGGAGGGGAGTGAGTGAGGGAGGTAGAGAGTGAGGGAGGGAGAGAGAAAAGGAGAGAGGGAGGGCGAGAGAGACGAGCTCGTCCCTTTGGGTTGACGTGACTAATCAGTCATATTTTACTACCACTGTGTTTCACAGTTGTTAATGTCACAGCTTCACAATCATATTTCATGCATTCCGGACAGCTGTAACAGCATTTGCTTTACGTCATGAAAACCATTCTTTCTCTCCCAAAACTAGGTCTGAGGTCATTGCTAAGAGAAAGACCTAACTATCAAATGGGGAAGAACATACAATAACTCCAGAAATAACATGAGTACTAGAGCCTAATCACCAGAACTACAGTTGGATCAGAGCAATAACAGCGAGGGCTAACCAGTTAAGTCCCTGTTATTGTAGGGAGCCCGGTTAGTTTGCTGAACTGGAGGCTGCAAGGAGCTATGCACATTGAACAGAGACAGAGCCTTATCTTTCTTCCTGACTGGAGAGTGATGTGTATGGTCTTATGAATAGAGTATGGCTGTGTGACTGAGCCGGGTGACAAACACATTTTCCGCCCTGATAGCCTGAACAGTGGGAACATCCTGCCTCCAGCAGACTCACAGGCTTACCTCTATACAGACTAATCAGGCCTGATATACAGACTAATCAGTCTTCATACAACCTGCAGGTTTACATGGAACAGTCACAAGATAGTTGCTTAGTTTTATGGCTGAGTTGAAATATACTTAAATAAACTACACCTCATGACTATGGGGTCAATCTAATGGGTGAAATATACACTGCTCAAAAAAATAAAAGGGAACACTAAAATAACATATCCTAGATCTGAAGGAATGAAATATTCTTATTAAATACTTTTTTCTTTACATAGTTGAATGTGCTGACAACAAAATCACACAAATATTATCAATGGAAATCAAATTTATCAACCCATGGAGGTCTGGATTTGGAGTCACACTCAAAATTAAAATGGAAAACCACACTACAGGCTGATCCAACTTTGATGTAATGTCCTTAATACAAGTCAAAATGAGGCTCAGTAGTGTGTGTGGCCTCCACGTGCCTGTATGACCTCCCTACAATGCCTGGGCATGCTCCTGATGAGGTGGCGGATGGTCTCCTGTGGGATCTCCTCACAGACCTGGACTAAAGCATCCGCCAACTTCTGGACAGTCTGTGGTGCAACGTGGCGTTGGTGGATGGAGCGAGACATGATGTCCGAGATGTGCTCAATTGGATTCAGGTCTGGGGAATGGGCGGGCCAGTCCATAGCATCAATGCCTTCCTCTTGCAGGAACTGCTGACACACTCCAGCCACATGAGGTCTAGCATTGTCTTGCATTAGGAGGAACCAGCATATGGTCTCACAAGGGGTCTGAGGATCTCATCTCGGTGCCTAATGGCAGTCAGGCTACCTCTGGCGAGCACATGGAGGACTGTGCGGCCCTCCAAAGAAATGCCACCCCACACCATGACTGACCCACCACCAAACCGGTCATGCTGGAGGTTGTTGCAGGCAGCAGAACGTTCTCCAGGGCATCTCCAGACTGTCACGTCTGTCAGGTGCTCAGTGTGAACCTGCTTTCATCTGTGAAGAGCACAGGGCGCCAGTGGCGAATTTGCCAATCTTGGTGTTCTCTGGCAAATGCCAAACGTCCTGCACAGTGTTGGGCTGTAAGCACAACCCCCACCTGTGGATGTCGGGCCCTCATACCACCCTCATGGAGTCTGTTTCTGGCCGTTTGAGCAGACACATGCACATTTGTGGCCTGCTGGAGGTCATTTTGCAGGGCTCTGGCAGTGCTCCTCCTGCTCCTCCTTGCACAAAAGCAGAGGTAGCGGTCCTGCTGCTGGGTTGTTGCCCTCCTACGGCCTCCTCCATGTCTCCTGATGTACTGGCCTGTCTCCTGATAGCGCCTCCATGCTCTGGACACTACGCTGACAGACACAGCAAACCTTCTTGCCACAGCTCACATTGATGTGCCATCCTGGATGAGCTGCACTACCTGAGCCACTTGTGTGGGTTGTAGACTCTGTCTCATGCTACCACTAGAGTGAAAGCACCGCCAGCATTCAAAAGTGACCAAAACATCAGCCAGGAAGCATAGGAACTGAGAAGTGGTCTGTGGTCACCACCTGCAGAACCACTCCTTTATTGGGGGTAATTCTTGCTAATTGCCTATAATTTCCACCTGTTGTCTATTCCATTTGCACAACAGCATGTGAAATTTATTGTCAATCAGTGTTGCTTCCTAAGTGGACAGTTTGATTTCACAGAAGTGTGATTGACTTGGAGTTACATTGTGTTGTTTAAAACTTCTTGATACTACCCATCCCGCATGCGGGAGCGTAATCATCGTCTCAAACTAATTAGCATAACACAGCGGACATAAATATCCCTAGAAAATGTTCCTATTCATGAAAATCACAAATGAAATATATTTAGACACAGCTTAGCCTTTTGTTAATCACACTGTCATCTCAGATTTTCAAAATATGCTTTACAGCCAACGCTAGACAAGCATTTGTGTAAGTTTAGGCTCTGCTAGCAGCAGGCAACATTTTCACGAAAATAAGAAAAGCAATCAAATAATTTACCTTTGAAGAACTTCGGATGTTTTCACTCAGGAGACTCCCAGTTAGATAGCAAATGTTCCTTTTTTCCAAAAATATTATTTTTGTAGGCGAAATAGCTCCCGTTTGTTCTTCACGTTTGGCTGAGAAATCAACCGGAAAATGCGATCACTACAACTCCAAACTTTTTTCCAAATTAGCTCCATAATATCGACAGAAACATGGCAAACGTTGTTTAGAATCAATCCTCAAGGTGTTTTTCACATATCTATTCGATAATATATCCGTCGGGACAATTGGTTTCTCATTAGAAGCGATTGGAATAATGGCTACCTCAGTACTTTACACAAGATTTTCTGCGGGAGCCATCATGTGACCACTTGCTCAATATGGTCTCTTACGGCTATTCTTCAACATAAATGCGTAAAAAGACGTCACAATGCTGTAGACACCCTGGGGAATACGTAGAAAGCGTAAGCTCATTTGTAGCCCATTCACAGCCATATAAGGAGTCATTAGCATGCAGGGCTTTCAAAATATGGGGCACTTCCTGGTTGGATTTTTATCTGGGTTTCGCCTGTAACATCAGTTCTGTTGCACTCACAGACAATATCTTTGCAGTTTTGGAAACGTCAGAGTGTTTTCTATCCAAAGCTGTCAATTATGTGCATAGTCGAGCATCTTGTCATGACAAAATATCCCATTTAAAACAGGAACGTTTTTTATCCAAAAATGAAAATACTGGCCCCTAGTTACAAAAGGGTATTAAGTGTTCCCTTTATTTTTTTGAGCAGTGTATATAGTGCCTTCAGAAAATATTCACACCCCTTGACTTTTTCCAGATTTTGTTGTGTTAAAAAGTGGGATTAAAATATAGGTAATTGTCCTTTTTTGTGTCAACGATCTACACAAAATACTCTAATGTCAAAGTGTAAGATAAATTCTAACATTTGTAAAAAAAAAAAAATAAGATTTTTAAATATATATATAAACCACTAATCTATCTTGTTTAAATAAATATTCATCCCCCTGAGTCAATACATGTTAGAATCACCTTTGGCAGTGGTTACAGCTGTGAGTCTTTCTGGTCAAGTCTCTAAAAGCTTTGCACACCTGGATTGTACAATATTTGCACATTCTTTTTTAAATTCTTCAAGCTCTGTAAAGTTGGTTGTTGATCTTTGCTAGACAGCCATTTTAAAGTCTTGCCATACATTTTCATTTTTTTATTTAACCTTTATTTTATCCCGGGAAAACATATTGAGACCTATGTCTCTTTTACAAATTTGCCCTGTATATACAACATAAATATACACATTATACCCAAACATATACACATTAAAAAACAAAAACACTGTAACGGCTTTCTTTAGGTGAAATAGAGGCGGACAAAAACGCAGCGTGGTGGTTATTCATGTTATTCATGTTTTTTAATAAAGACACTAGACATGAATAAACTGACAAAAACAATAAACGTGGAAAACCAAAAACAGCCCTATCTCGTGCAAAACACAGAGACAGGAACAATCACCCACCACAACAGGACCAATCGGCGTGGTAACGGGCAACAGCAGCGAAAAGAGGAATGGACATGGGAGGACGGTTTGGACGGCAAGAATATCAAATCAAATCAAATGTATTTATATAGCCCTTCGTACATCAGCTGATATCTCAAAGTGCTGTACAGAAACCCAGCCTAAAACCCCAAACAGCAAGCAATGCAGGTGTAGAAGCACAGTGGCTAGGAAAAACTCCCTAGAAAGGCCAAAACCTAGGAAGAAACCTAGAGAGGAACCAGGCTATGTGGGGTGGCCAGTCCTCTTCTGGCTGTGCCGGGTGGAGATTATAACAGAACATGGCCAAGATGTTCAAATGTTCATAAATGACCAGCATGGTTGTATAATAATAAGGCAGAACAGTTGAAACTGGAGCAGCAGCACGGTCAGGTGGACTGGGGACAGCAAGAAGTCATCATGTCAGGTAGTCCTGGGGCATGGTCCTAGGGCTCAGGTCCTCCGAGAGAGAGAAAGAAAGAGAGAATTAGAGAGAGCATATGTGGGGTGGCCAGTCCTCTTCTGGCTGTACCGGGTGGAGATTATAACAGAACATGGCCAAGATGTTAAAATGTTCATAAATGACCAGCATGGTCGAATAATAATAAGGCAGAACAGTTGAAACTGGAGCAGCAGCACGGCCAGGTGGACTGGGGAGAGCAAGGAGTCATCATGTCAGGTAGTCCTGGGGCATGGTCCTAGGGCTCAGGTCCTCCGAGAGAGAGAGAGAGAGAGAGAAAGAGAGAATTAGAGAACGCACACTTAGATTCACACAGGACACCGAATAGGACAGGAGAGGTACTCCAGATATAACAAACTGACCCTGGCCCCCCGACACATTAACTACTGCAGCATAAATACTGGAGGCTGAGACAGGAGGGGTCAGGAGACACTGTGGCCCCATCCGAGGACACCCCCAGACAGGGCCAAACAGGAAGGATATAACCCCACCCACTTTGCCAAAGCACAGCCCCCACACCACTATGGACTATACTACTTGGGAGGAAATAGACAGGTGGGCGGTTGACCCAGGAAGAGTGCCGGAGCCCGCCTGGGATTCGATGGAGCAGTGCGCGGAAGGTTACAGGAGAATGAGGTTGGCGAAGCAAGCACTGCGGCGTGGACGGAAGCCCGAGAGTCAGCCCCAAAAATTTATTGGGGGGGGGCACAGGGGGAGTGTGGCAGAGTCAGGAGTCAGACCTGAGCCAACTCTCCCCGTTTATCGTGAGGAGCCAAGGAGGAGCTCAGAACCAGAGCTGGTGTTGGAGGTGAGCGAAGCAGAGACTGTGAAGGAGTTAATGGGGAAATTGGAGGAGAGAGATATGAGGGAGTTGCTGGTTTGGTGCATGAGGCACGACATTCGCCCGATGGAGCGTGTCAGGGATTTAATGGCACCTGGGTCAGCTCTCCATACTCATCCTGAGGTGCGTGCTAGGGGTCTGGTGAAGACTGTGCCAGCCTCACGCACCAGGCCTCCTGTGCATCTCCCTAGCCTTGCACGTCCTGTGCCATCTCAGCACTACAGTGCTCCTAGCAGTGCTAACCGTGGCGGGCGTGGTGCTGGTCAGGCACCGTGTTATGCGGTGGAACGCACGGTGTCCCCAGTACGCGTGCTTAGCCCGGTACGCTACATCTCAGCTCCTTACATCTGCCGGGCTAGACTGAAGATCCAGCCAGGGCGGTTGGTGCCAGCCCTGCTCTCAAGATCTCCAGTACGCCTTCACGGTCCGGGCCATCCTGTGCCACCTCCACACACCAGCCCTCCGGTGGCAGCTCCCCGCACCAGGCTTCCTGTGCGTGTCCTCGGCCCAGTACCACCAGTGCCAGCACCACTTAAAAAAAAAAAAGTTTAATTTTTATTTCACCTTTATTTAACCAGGTAGGCTAGTTGAGAACAAGTTCTCATTTGCAACTGCGACCTGGCCAAGATAAAGTATAGCAGTGTGAACAGACAACACAGAGTTACACATGGAGTAAACAATTAACAAGTCAATAACACAGTAGAAAAAAGAAAAAAAAGAGAGTCTATATACAATGTGTGCAAAAGGCATGAGGAGGTAGGCGAATGATTACAATTTTGCAGATTAACACTGGAGTGATAAATTATCAGATGGTCATGTACAGGTAGAGATATTGGTGTGCAAAAGAGCAGAAAAGTAAATAAATAAAAACAGTATGGGGATGAGGTAGGTAAAAATGGGTGGGCTATTTACCGATAGACTATGTACAGCTGCAGCGATCGGTTAGCTGCTCAGATAGCAGATGTTTGAAGTTGGTGAGGGAGATAAAAGTCTCCAACTTCAGCGATTTTTTGCAATTCGTTCCAGTCACAGGCAGCAGAGAACTGGAACGAAAGGCGGCCAAATGAGGTGTTGGCTTTAGGGATGATCAGTGAGATACACCTGCTGGAGCTTGCGTGCTACGGATGGGTGTTGCCATCGTGACCAGTGAACTGAGATAAGGCGGAGCTTTACCTAGCATGGACTTTAGATGACCTGGAGCCAGTGGGTCTGGGGTGATTATGTCTCTGAGGGCCAGCCACTAGGCATACAAGTCGCAGTGGTGGGTGGTATAAGGTGCTTTAGTGACAAAACGGATGGCACTGTAATAAACTGCATCCAGTTTACTGTAGAGTGTTGGAAGCAATTTTGTAGATGACATCGCCGTTAACTCGAGGATCATTAGGATAGTCAGTTTTACTAGGGTAAGTTTGGCAGCGTGAGTGAAGGAGGCTTTGTTGCGGAATAGAAAGCCGACTCTTGATTTGATTTTCGATTGGAGATGTTTGATATGAGTCTGGAAGGAGAGTTTACAGTCTAGCCAGACACCTAGGTACTTATAGATGTCCACATATTCAAGGTCGGAACCATCCAGGGTGGTGATGCTGGTCAGGCGTGCGGGTGCAGGCAGCGAACGGTTGAAAAGCATGCATTTGGTTTTACTAGCGTTTAAGAGCAGTTGGAGGCCACGGAAGGAGTGTTGTATGGCATTGAAGCTCGTTTGGAGGTTAGATAGCACAGTGTCCAAGGACAGGTCGGAAGTATATAGAATGGTGTCGTCTGCGTAGAGGTGGATCAGGGAATCGCCCGCAGCAAGAGCAACATCATTGATATATACAGAGAAAAGAGTCGGCCCGAGAATTGAACCCTGTGGCACCCCCATAGAGACTGCCAGAGGACCGGACAGCATGCCCTCCGATTTGACACACTGAACTCTGTCTGCAAAGTAATTGGTGAGCCAGGCAAGGCAGTCATCCGAAAAACCGAGGCTACTGAGTCTGCCGATAAGAATATGGTGATTGACAGAGTCGAAAGCCTTGGCAAGGTCGATGAAGACGGCTGCACAGTACTGTCTTTTATCGATGGCGGTTATGATATCGTTTAGTACCTTGAGCGTGGCTGAGGTGCACCCGTGACTGGCTCGGAAACCAGATTGCACAGCGGAGAAGGTACGGTGGGATTCGAGATGGTCAGTGACCTGTTTGTTGACTTGGCTTTCGAAGACCTTAGATAGGCAGGGCAGGATAGATATAGGTCTGTAACAGTTTGGGTCCAGGGTGTCTCCCCCTTTGAAGAGGGGGATGACTGCGGCAGCTTTCCAATCCTTGGGGTTCTCAGACGATATGAAAGAGAGGTTGAACAGGCTGGTAATAGGGGTTGCGACAATGGCGGCGGATAGTTTCAGAAATAGAGGGTCCAGATTGTCAAGCCCAGCTGATTTGTACGGGTCCAGGTTTTGCAGCTCTTTTAGAACATCTGCTATCTGGATTTGGGTAAAGGAGAACCTGGAGAGGCTTGGGCGAGTAGCTGCGGGGGGGGGGGGCGGAGCTGTTGGCCGAGGTTGGAGTAGCCAGGCGGAAGGCATGGCCAGCTGTTGAGAAATGCTTGTTGAAGTTTTCGATAATCATGGATTTATCGGTGGTGACCTTGTTACCTAGCCTCAGTGCAGTGGGCAGCTGGGAGGAGGTGCTCTTGTTCTCCATGGACTTCACAGTGTCCCAGAACTTTTTGGAGTTGGAGCTACAGGATGCAAACTTCTGCCTGAAGAAGCTGGCCTTAGCTTTCCTGACTGACTGCGTGTATTGGTTCCTGACTTCCCTGAACAGTTGCATATCGCGGGGACTATTCGATGCTATTGCAGTCCGCCACAGGATATTTTTGTGCTGGTCGAGGGGAGTCAGGTCTGGAGTGAACCAAGGGCTATATCTGTTCTTAGTTCTGCATTTTTTGAACGGAGCATGCTTATCTAAAATGGTGAGGAAGTTACTTTTAAAGAATGACCAGGCATCCTCAACTGATGGGATGAGGTCAATGTCCTTCCAGGACCACGCATCAGGCCTACAGTGCATCCCGCCTGTCCAGCGCTGCCGGGGCCTTCCTCCTCTCCAGCGCTACCAGAGCTCCCGCCCCTCAGTCCAGAGGCGCAAGAGCCCCTCATTCCAGAGGCGCCAGAGCTCCTTAGTCCAGCGCTGCCAGAGCCTTCCTCTCCAGCGTTGCCGCAGCTTCCCGTCTGCCCAGCGCCATCTGAGCCACCCGTCTCTCCAGCGTTGCCGGAGCTTCCCGTCTGCCCAGCGCCATCTGAGCTACCCGTCTCCCGCCTGTCCGGCGCTGCTGCCGGAGTCTCCCGCCTGTCCGGCGCTGCTGCCGGAGTCTTCCGCCTGTCCGGCGCTGCTGCCGGAGTCTCCCGCCTGTCCGGCGCTGCTGCCGGAGTCTCCCGCCTGTCCGGCGCTGCTGCCGGAGTCTCCCGCCTGTCCGGCGCTGCTACCGGAGTCTGAGGCGCCAGAGCCCCTCAGCCCAGAGGCGCCAGAGCTTCCGCCCCTCTGTCCCAAGCTGCCGCCCCTCTGTCCCGAGCTGCCACCCCTCTGTCCCGAACTGCCGCCCCTCTGTCCCGAACTGCCCCTCAGTCCAGTGGGGTCATTAAGTAGGGTCGCCGTGGCTAGGAGGCCACGGAAGCGGACAAGGTGGGGGACTAAGACTACGGTGAAGTGGGGGCCACGTCCAGCACCAGAGCCGCCACTCGCGGACAGATGCCCACCCAGAACCTCCCCAATAGGTTCAGGTTTTGCTGACCTTGGTACTGTCACACCCTGACCATAGTTTGCTTTGTATGTTTCTATGTTTTCGTTGGTCAGGGTGTGATCTGAGTGGGCATTCTATGTTGGATGTCTTGTTTGTCTATTTCTATGTCTGGCCTGATATGGTTCTCAATCAGAGGCAGGTGTTAGTCATTGTCTCTAATTGGGAACCATATTTAGGTAGCCTGGGTTTCATTGTGTGTTTGTGGGTGATTGTTCCTGTCTCTGTGTTTTGCACCAGATAGGGCTGTTTTTGGTTTTCCACATTTATTGTTTTTGTTAGTTTATTCATGTCTAGTGTCTTTATTAAAAAACATGAATAATCACCACGCTGCGTTTTGGTCCGCCTCTCCTTCACCTAAGGAAAACCGTTACAAACACAGTCATGGTGTCACGTTCTGACCATCATTCGTATGTGTTTTCCTTGTTTTAGTGTTGGTCAGGACGTGAGCTGGGTGGGCATTCTATGTTGTGTGTCTGGTTTGTCTATTTCTATGTTTGGCCTGATATGGTTCTCAATCAGAGGCAGGTGTTAGTCATTGTCTCTGATTGGGAACCATATTTAGGTAGCCTGTTTTGTGTTGGGTTTTGTGGGTGATTGTTCCTGTCTTTGTGTTTGCACCAGATAGGGCTGTTTTGAGTTCTCACGTTTATTGTTTTCGTTAGTTTATTCATGTATAGTTTTTTCTTCATTAAACAAACTTGAATCATCATCACGCCGCATTTTGGTCCGCCTCTCCTTCAACTAAAGAGAACCGTTACAGAATCACCCACCACAACAGGACCAAGCGGCGTGGTAACGGGCAACAGTAAAAGCAGCAGCAGGAGAGGCAACAGAGGCAGCAGCAGCAGGAGCAGCAGCAGCAGCAGTGGGAGAGGCTGCACTACTTGGAGAAATGGACTTGGGAGGAGATTCTAGACGGGAAAGGACCCTGGAAAGAGCCAGTGGAATATTGCCGCCACAAAGCCGAGCTGGAGGCAGCAAAAGCAGAGAGGCGGCATTATGAGGAGCTAGCACGGCAGAGCCGTTGGAAGCCCGAGAGTCAGCCCCAAAAATTTCTTGGGGGGAGGCACAGGAAGAGTGTGGCAGAGTCAGGAGTCAGACCTGAGCCAACTCCCCCTGTTTATCGTAAGGAGCCAAGGAGGAAACTAGAACCAGAACCGGTGTTGGAGGTGAGCGAAGCAGAGACGGTGAAGGAGTTAATGGGGAGATTGGAGGAGAGAGATATGAGGGAGTTGCTGTGTTGGTGCATGAGACACGGAATTCGCCCAACGGAGCGTGTCGAGGATTTGATGACACCTGGGTCAGCTCTCCATACTCGTCCTGAGGTGCGTGCTAGTCGGCTGGTGAAGATGGTGCCAGCCTCACGCACCAGGCCTCCTGTGCACCTCCCTAGCCTTGCACGTCCTGTGCCAGCTCAGCGCTACAGTGCGCCTAGCAGTGTTAACCGTGGCGGGCGTGGTACTGGTCAGGCACCGTGCTATGCGGTGGAACGCACGGTGTCCCCAGTACGCGTGCTTAGCCCGGTACGCTACATCTCAGCTCCTCACATCTGCCGGGCTAGACTGAAGATCCAGCCAGGGCGGTTGGTGCCAGCCCTGCTCTCAAGATCTCCAGTACGCTTTCACGGTCCGGGCCATCCTGTGCCACCTCCACACACCAGCCCTCCGGTGGCAGCTCCCCGCACCAGGCTTCCTGTGCGTGTCCTCGGCCCAGTACCACCAGTGCCAGCACCACGCATCAGGCCTACAATGCGCCTCGCCTCTCCAGCGCTGCCAGAGCCTTCCTCTCCAGCGTTTCCGGAGCTTCCCGTCTGCCCAGCGCCATCTGAGCCACCAGTCTGCCCAGCGCCGCCAGTGCCGCCAGTCTGCCCAGCGCCGCAAGTGCCGCCAGTCTGCCCAGCGCCGCCAGTGCCGCCAGTCTGCTCAGCGCCACCAGTGCCGCCAGTCTGCCCAGCGCCGCCAGTGCCGCCAGTCTGCCCAGCGCCGCCAGTGCCGCCAGTCTGCCCAGCGCCGCCAGTGCCGCCAGTCTGCACAGTGCCGCCAGTCTGCCCAGCGCCGCCAGTGCCGCCAGTCTGCCCAGCGCCGCCAGTGCCGCCAGTCTGCCCAGTCGCCAGTGCCCAGTCTGCAGTGCCGCCAGTCTGCCAGCGCCGCCAGTGCCGCCAGTCTGCCCAGCGCCGCCAGTGCCGCCAGTATGCCCAGCGCCGCCAGTGCCACCAGTCTGCCCAGCGCCGCCAGTCTGCCCAGCGCCGCCAGTCTGCCCAGCGCCGCCAGTGCCGCCAGTCTGCCCAGTGCCGCCAGTATGCCCAGCGCCGCCAGTGCCGCCAGTCTGCCCAGCGCCGCCAGTGCCGCCAGTCTGCCCAGCGCCGCCAGTCTGCCCAGCGCCGCCAGTCTGCCCAGCGCCGCCAGTGCCGTCAGTCTGCCCAGCGCCGCCAGTGCCGCCAGTCTGCCCAGCGCCGCCAGTCTGCCCAGTGCCGCCAGTCTGCCCAGTGCCGCCAGTCTGCCCAGCGCCGCCAGTCTGCCCAGCGCCGCAAGTGCCACCAGTCTGCCCAGCGCCGCCAGTGCCGTCAGTCTGCCCAGCGCCGCCAGTGCCGCCAGTCTGCCCAGCGCCGCCAGTGCCGCCAGTCTGCCCAGCGCCGCCAGTGCCGCCGGTCTGCACCGGGCCGCCAGTGCCGCCAGTCTGCCCAGCGCCGCCAGTGCCGCCAGTCTGCCCAGCGCCGCCAGTGCCGCCAGTCTGCCAGGATCAGTTAGATCCGCCAGTCAGCCAGGATCCGCCAGTCTGCCAGGATCCACCAGTCAGCCAGGATCCGCCAGTCAGCCAGGATCCGCCAGGATCCGCCAGTCTGCCAGGATCCGCCAGTCTGCCAGGATCCGCCAGTCAGCCAGGGTCTGCCAGAGCCGTCAGTCAGCCAGGACCCGCCAGTCTGCCAGGATCTGCCAGTCAGCCAGGATCTGCCGGAACCACCAGCCAGCCAGGATCTGCTAGATCCATCAACCTGCCGGAGCTTCCTCTCAGTCCTGAGCTTCCTCCTGAGCTTCCCCTCAGTCCCGAGCTACCCCTCAGTCCTGAGCTACCTCAGTCCGGAGCTGCCCCTCAGTCCAGTGGGGCCCGTTGTTAGGTTTCCTAGGCCAAGGTTAGCGGCGAGGGTCGCCACTCAAGGGACGCTAAGGAGGTGGACTAAGACAATTATGGAGTGGGGTCCACGTCCAGCGCCAGAGCCGCCACCGCGGACAGATGCCCACCCAGACCCTCCCCTATAGGTTTAGGTTGTGCGTTCGGAGTCCGCACCTTGGGGGGGGTACTGTCACGTTCTGACCATCGTTCGTATGTGTTTTCCTTGTTTTAGTGTTGGTCAGGACGTGAGCTGGGTGGGCATTCTATGTTGTGTGTCTGGTTTGTCTATTTCTATGTTTGGCCTGATATGGTTCTCAATCAGAGGCAGGTGTTAGTCATTGTCTCTGATTGGGAACCATATTTAGGTAGCCTGTTTTGTGTTGGGTTTTGTGGGTGATTGTTCCTGTCTTTGTGTTTGCACCAGATAGGGCTGTTTTGAGTTCTCACGTTTATTGTTTTCGTTAGTTTATTCATGTATAGTTTTTTCTTCATTAAACAAACTTGAATCATCATCACGCCGCATTTTGGTCCGCCTCTCCTTCAACTAAAGAGAACCGTTACACATGGGAAGCAACAATAAAACATCACAAATCCCCCAGAAAAACAGCTACATTCCTCCACAAATAGGTCCACAATCAATACTTTAAATTGCCCGAACGTCACTAGAACATCAAGATTAAATGTATTTTGAATTTTGTTCCAGCAATACGGTGCATTAAAAATAAAAGCAGATTTATCTAGCTCAATGCAAAACCTAGAAACCTCTAGAGTTAACCAATCCTGTGAATGGGTTTGGCAACTAAGCTGTCTATACTTCAACAACAAAGTTAGACAAGACAGAAGTTGTAGAGATGTACGGGTCTTTAGCGAAGTTCAGCCAACCTTTTGATACAGGATGCAGTGATGAGTATGAAAACTGTTACTTGTAACAAAACAATGGTAAAACTATGGTAGATGGCATATACAGGTTTAAGAGTAGTAGCAGCTGCACTTTGATAAATAATATCACCATAATCAAGAAAAGATAAGAAGGTTGACTGAATAGTCTGCTTTCTACTGCTTAGAGAAAGGCCCAATCTGTTTCTGTAGAAAAATACAACTTTAAATCTTAGCTTCTTAACCAGCTCATCTATAGGTTTTTTAAACTTCCAATCCATTTATATCCAAATGCCTAGGTATTTATATGCAGGAACACGTTTGATTGGAGAATCATCTAATGAGTGAACATGTAGTTAATCTGAAACATGACCATTTGAAAACAACATGTATTTAATTTTGCCTGTATTAAACAAACATTTTTAAATCAGCAAGGGATTCCTGCATAGCTATACAATCTGACTGTAGTGTTGACACAACCAGATCAACAGTTGGGGCAATAACATACATAATAATATCATCCACATATAGATTGAGTTGACCATTTTTAACATATCATCCACATATAGATTGAGTTTACAGTTTTTAACAGATTGACCAATGGTGTCTATATAAATAGTGAAGAGAATAGGTCCCAAAATCAACCCTTGTGGTACACCTTTATCTACTTCATGAAATTCAGACCCCCATCAATCACGATGGCCTGAGTTCTGTCCCTAAAATAATAATGAAACCATGAACAGGCATGAAAGCTGAGACTTATCGAGGACAACTTATTCAATAAAATAGCATAATCAACAGTATCAAACGGTCGAACAAAGCAACAGATTTAATTTTAGTGGCTTGGCATTGCCAAAATCATTAACAACTAAAGTGATTGCTGTAATAGAGCTATGGCCTAAACCCTGATTGATTTACATTCAAAATACATTTCTCAGATAAAAAAGAGCAAAGTTGTACATATACCAAGGATTGACGAATCTTAGCTAGACAAGGAAGCCTTGAAATGGGCCAATAATTATTAAGATCACTACTATCCCGCCTTTATGGAGTGGCAGCATAATAACTCATTCTCATACTTTTGGAATATTTTCTGATAATGTTAACTCTTGTGTTGTTTTAAGGGTAAAAAATGACCATCCACTATGTTTCCACACACACACACACACACACACACACACACACACACACACACACACACACACACACACACACACACACACACACACACACACACACACACACACACACACACACACACACACACACACACACACACACATTGGGACATTGAGATTATGTGTGCTACTGATTGAACTCAGCCAGCAGCTCCTGAAGAGGAAGATCACCATGGTTGGCACAGTTAGAAAGAACAAGCCTGAGCTCCACCCTGCACTCCTCGCAACGAGGGGGAGAGAGGCCTTCTCATCAAAGTTTGCCTTCACCCCCACCACCACTCTAGTTTCTTACCTCCCAGAGAGGAACAAGAATGTGGTCCTCCTGAGCACACTGCACAAAACGGTTGAGGTCAGTGATCGTGAGGTCAGGAAGCCAACCGTCATCCTGGACTACAACCACAACAAAGGAGGCGTGGACAACCTGGACAAGGTGATTGGAATTTACAGCTGCAGGAGGATGACTGCCCGCTGGCCCCTGGTCATCTTCCATAACATCACTGATGTGTCCTCATACAATGCCTTCATGATATGGAACAAGAACAACCCTTCCTGGATGCCTCAAGCAGAACAAGAGGAGAGTGTTCCTGGAGCAGCTGGGAAAGACACATTCAAAGAAGAAAGCGCCTCCCCCGCACAGCAGCCTCTGCAGCGCTTGTGAAAGCTGTTCAGGGGGCTGAATCTTGTCCCGATCCACCTGAGGCTGCAGCTGGGGCAGGCAAGAGGAGGAGATGCCAATTCTGCCCCCCAAAGAAGGACTGTAAAACAAATACTATGTGCTGTACATGTGAGAAATACATCTGCTAAGTCCATGCACACACACTTGCATACTGTTCTACATGTGCTAATTAGAGTTGATTGATTTATGTTCTTCACATTTTTGTTTTGTATCAATTATCTTATTTTATTCTTATTTATTGTTGTTGTTTATACACCTTGTGGGTGTGGGCAATGGTTCAAAAAATGGGAGAATACTAGTATAATATAGTTGAATTTCTCATTGTACAGTATATAAGAATATATCCCTATATTGCCAAAAAAGTTCCCTTCAATAAAATGCATTCAAAACTACTTTCTGCACATTTCTGCTACTTTCTTAGGCTATACATTTGCAGTACATTTAGCAATAATAATAATAATAATAAACCTCTACTTATTAAAGAAAATAATTATGACAGCTGTGTTGTAATAAAACGAGTGGTGTCCACTGATTAAATGCAGTCTTTCTGCATTGTGAAGAGGTAAAACACAGATATTCACAAAGTTTGTGATGATTGACAGGTTGTTTCTTCATGCAAAATAGATTTGGGGTTTAAAATTCAATTAAGCTGCATTGTTTTAGGGGTTTATTGAAGGCAGGTCATTTTAAAACCCTTAGGACAAGGGGAGTATACAGAATGTTAAGACTACACAAGGGTTAAAGAAAACATGTGGGTTATTGAGCAAACAATGATGGGCGCTGCACACATAAGCAGACCGGGATCCAGTTGGTCGCCCGCTGTGGATGTTTTGTTGTCTATTGCTAGCAAAGCATCCAGGACTTCTTTTTCTGTAAATAGCCTAAAAGAAAAGCTTTGACAATCATTTCTCAGATCATTCAGCAAGTTTCTGGGCTATGCAGACGAATCCGGACATTCTGGTACAACATCCAGCCCAATATTATATTAAATAGAATTAGAATATATTTCAAAGAGATGTGGCCCGCTGAAGTAAAATGGTGATTAAATGCTTCAATAATGGCATTTTTTCCCGTAATGATTCATGTCTGAATGAATTTGTTGTGGCAGAAAGGAGGAAGGAGAACCCTTCAGAGATCTGACAGTTTTCCTGAATTTAGCCAGGTTCCCATAATCTGAAAGAGGGTTTACTTAATAATCAGATTGAGCCATTCTGATGTGTCTTTTCCAATGATTCCTCAGTTGCTTAAAAGCTTGCTCGTCCAGGGCTAAGCCTGTGTTCCAGGCCTTGACCCAAGCATCATGTCTTTTATGAATAACTTCTGATAATTCTGCAGAGTAGCAGGCATTCGATTTGCCTTTAACCCTTCATTTTTTAAATTATCCACAGTAGTATTGAAGACATCTGCAAAATGGCTGAAAGCTAAATCAGGTTCAGGGATATCTGAAATAGAATCAAGGTCACACAAAAAATACTTTTGTATTCCTACATCTCTAATAGAAAAAACTGGGCAATGGTCACTAATGTCTTGAGCGAAGACACCGGTAGAAACATATTTATCTGGTGTATTTGTTATGATAAGATCAATCAGATTTGACTTTGAAGGATCTTTAGAGTTGGGCTGTGTAGGCTTAGTCACCAGCTGGGTTAGGTTTAGATCATTACACGTCTTTTAGATTGTCTGAAGCCTGCATTTCCCAAACATAATTTAGGTCACCCAGGATAATAACCTCAAGTGCACAAAGGTTAGCCGAGGGAGGATGGTAGGCCACTATAACAGTTATGGATACATTTTTTTCTCACAACAAAGGCTTGAAGACAGTAACTCACATGTTTGGGAAATGGATTTCAGTAAAGAGACAAAGAAATGGTTTTTATTAAGAATGGCCACTCCACCACCTCTAACCTGTCTGTCAGCTCTGAACATGTTATAACCCTCAATATTAATATCATAGTCCAGAATGTCCCCTGAGATCCAAGTTTCAGTCAATACCAGAATGTCCGGATTCGTCTGCATAGCCCAGATCTTGATGTAATCCAGTTTAGGAAGTAAGCTCCTCATGTTCAGTTGCATCAACCCAAGTCCTTTACAATTTTTAGTCACATGGAGTCTCCAATTCAAACAAGCTAATAGGCAGTTGCAGGCCCTGTCTGACGGTTGATATTGGTATAGTTGGTATGGCTATAAGATTGCACCATTTGATCTATCCCTATTAGTAACAGAGGAAGGAGTAGAAATTGGAATGACTTTTCCAAGGCTACCACCATAGGGCCTGAGGCCGCAGCCGATGTCAATGTGGGGAACTCTCAGAGTAACCAATGACGGATTGTTATAAACTGACTTACATGGGCTTTGGTTGCTATCGTGCAACAGCCAAAGCCCACTACGTGATTTGAAAACCAAGGGGGTATTTACGTTTATGAAATTCATATTTGTAGTAAAAGCACTGGGTGAGCAGACCATAGCAGATCTAAGAGTGGAGATTACAACTGACAACACCCCTGGCAGTATAGACAACAGTCTGTCGATAACGCTGAGAAAGGATGGGAGGTATTACCTGAGCAGGGATTGGTCTGTCTCTGCGTCAATATCTAAACACTGCCTTGAAATGTGAAGAGAGGGTCCAGGCTCATCTCTATAGAGCATCTATTGTTTCCAAAAAGTGTTAAAATTGTCATTAAAAGTTATGCCAACAGAGTGGCGGTAGTATTTAAGACAGATATGAAGAGCTAAGAGCTTGCTGAACCCTTCGCAGCCACGACCCAGCGACGGAATGGGAACAGAGATAATCAGCTGCTTTTCAGTGCCTTTCAGTGTGTTGATCAGTTCAATAAAATCCTGTTTCATTAGCTCTGATTTACCCTTATTGATATCATTTGATCCCACATGCACTACGACAGCAGCAGCCCCCGGGTAGCACAGGGTTTTTGCTCCAGGAACCGAAATGTGCCTCATCATGGAGCTACTAATGATGATGGCTGCGGAGGAAGACGAGAGTCCATGGACATCTGACCTTTTCTGAGGGAAGGGCGGGTGAGATGGGAGGGGTAACTTCATTAGGGAGGTGTCTCTGCAGGGCATCCCTTGCCAGTCAGTCTGCGATGGGTGAGATGGTGGCGAGGCAGTGGCACAATGACCAGGCTGATGAGTAGAAATGTAAAAAGTCTCAGAGTGGGACCTTTCCAGGATACGCTGCAATGTCTCAGGTCCTTACTCTGGATGCCCAGCTCAGACATATAGTCCTCAATAAGCTGACAGTTTCCACATTGGAAATTTGTCCGGTCAATATTATCCCAGAGCTGTGCAAAATAGGTGCAGCTCCAACATGGGATGAAACGATCACCGTAGTCTCTTAAGGTGATAGCCGCCAATCTGGAAAAATACATTTTCTCCATACGGCCGAAAGTGGTAGACAACATTTTGGGAATAGTCAGTTAAAAATCCACACAAATAAAATATGTTGGTGAGGAATCAGCTAAAAGTCTATCAATCCACACAGTGTGATAGTTAGTTAGATTGAATCACACAGATTGTAGGATCACCGAAGTTAAAGTCAGCAAGCCAGAACCCAACCACAGACTAGAAACCAGCCAGCACTAGGACCAACAAGAAACACAAACAAGGCACAAATCTCACCAGTATAACAACAGCAAGGAGGGAGCAGTGACTTACTCAATGCGATTAAATGTTGGGGCCCATCAGTTCAGCAGTACAATGGAGGCCGTGTTGCTAGTATGATAACCAGGAGTAAAGCACCTTGGAAGGGATGTAGTTTCCAGTACAGGCCAGTGGAAGCTGGGAGGGAGGCAAGCGCTACACCGGGCTGCGGGAAAGTTTTAAAAAAAAGTAAATCCAAGTAAAACCAAGTGGAGTTCAAGTTTGACAGTAGTCCAAAAACATCTAAGGCACAGAGTAAAGTGGAAGCAGTAGGTAGGTGTGTAATTAGATAATGCCCCAGTGCCGAGTAGGGTGTCCAGGTATATTCAAGTAGGCCTCAAACGTTTCAGCAGACCTGTTTCTTTATGTCTCCTTAAACACTCTGTATGCATTATTACACTATTGTCCAATGTGTTCACAGCCACTTGAAACCAAGCTAAATGGAGACAAAAATCCACAAAAATCTTTTGAATAACAGACACTGATCAGAGAAAAAGGACATGATTGCCATCATTTTGAAAAGTGGGTGTAGTGTACAAATAAAACATTTCAACCGATTGAAGTCAAAACTGTAATTAGGCCACTCATGAACATTCAATGTCATTTTGGTAAGCAACTCCCGGGTATATTGCTGAAAGGTGAATTTGTCTCCCAGCAGACTGAACAAGGTTTTCCTCTAGGACTTTGTCTGTGCTTAGCTGTATTCCGTTTATTTCTATCCTGAAAAACTCCCTAGTCCTAGCAGATGACAAGCATACCAATAACATGACGCAGCCACCGCCATACTTGAAAATCTGAAGAGTGATGTGTTGGATTTGCCCCAAACATAACGCTTTGTATTCAGGACATAAAGTTAATTTCTTTGCCACATTTCTTTAAGTTTTCCTTCAGTGCCTGATTGAAAACAGAATGTATGTTTTGTAATATTTGTATTCTGTACAGGCTTCCTTCTTTTCACTCTGTCAATTAGGTTAGTATTGTGGAGTAGCTATGTTGTTGATCTGACCTCAGTGTTCTCCTATCACAGCCATTAAACTCTAACTGTTTTAAAGTCACCATTGGCCTCATGGTGAAATCCCTGAGTGGTTTCCTTCCTTTCCGGCAACTGAGTTATGAAGGACGCCTGTATCTTTGTAGTGACTGGGTGTATTAATACACCATCTAAAGTGTACTTAATAACTTCACCATGCTCCAAAGAATATTCAATGTCAGTTTATTTTTATTTTTGAATCTGTGTTTGAAATTCACTGCTCGACTGAGGGACCTTACAGATAGTTTCATGTGTGGGGTACAGAGAGGAGGTAGTTAAAATCAAAAAATCATGATAAACACTATTATTGCAGAAGAGTGAGTCCATGCAACTTATTATGTAACTTGTAAAGCACATTGTTACTCCTGAACTTATTTAGGCCATAAAAGGTGTTGAATTCTTATTTATTCAATACAATCAGCTTTACTTGTTGTTGTTGTTGAAAAACATAACTCTACTTTGACATTATTTGGTATTGTGGGTAGGCCAATGACAAAACAAATCTAAATTTAATCAAATTTATATTCAGGCTGTCAAGGGGTGTGAATACTTTCTGAAGGCAATGTAGATGTTTCTTCTATTTTGTTTTCATGGTTCTGCTTTGAGTCATTGGCTGGGAGGCAGAGCACAATGTTTCGCAAGGCTCTAAACGTGTGTCAGGACCCTCGGTGGGGGACAAAGCCTGACTGGTTTCTCATTGGCTAGCAGAGTCAGGCGTGTCATTTTTGGCCTCTGGTGTGTGTTACTGATGTCTGTGTCTAAAGAGGTTAAAACTCTGCTCTGATCACACACCGCTGTTCTAACTCAGTTGGGGTTCTGTTCCGGCTTAGTTCCGGTTCCTCAGAGGGAACAGAGAGAACCGCAGCAGATGATGGTTACCAGCAGAGCAAAGGAGAGCCATACTGTATATCTCACTGTGATTACCAGCAGAGCCATATATCTCACTGTGATTACCAGCAGAGCCATATATCTCACTGTGATTACCAGCAGAGTCACACTATCTATCTCATTGTGATTCTCAGAAGAGCTAAAGAGAGCCATACTGTATATCTCACTGTGATTACCAGCAGAGTCACACTATCTATCTCATTGTGATTCTCAGAAGAGCTAAAGAGAGCCATACTGTATATCTCACTGTGAATACCAGCAGAACCTCGCTAAATTATCTATCCAAACGTCATCAGAACCATATTCATGAAACACATAGTGGAACTTCATAAGTCAACAACACTCTTTCAAATAAAAAACACCTAAAGAGTTGCACCCTGCATATATAACATGGCCCACCTTTGCCATGGTGGACTATATAAGGTGTGCGAACAACCTTTTTTTCAAATGGAAGTCAATATTAACCAATGACATGTTGAAGGGAATTACAGACTGTCCTCACCGTGGAGACCCCTTGACCTCAAAGACACGAGCACAGCATAACACATACCTCAGCTAATGCACGTGACACTCTGTAGGTAATGTAAAGCACAGGACACATGTCATGCTCAGTCAGCAGTTCGGGATATAAAAAAATAAAACAAATCTCCAGGACCAGCGATAGGACATGTACAGGCAACTGCCAAAATAATGGGAACACTTGATGAGGGATACAAAGTATATTGAAAGCAGGTGATTCCACACAGAATTGGTTCCTGAGTTAATTAAGCAATTAACATCCCATCATGCTTAGGGCCACATAAAATGCCCAGTTGCCCATTATTTTGGGTACCATGGCTAGAAGAGATGTTTTTTCATCAATAACTAGGGTGCGGGTAAGACTCCGGTGTCACTAAATTGATCACAAACATTTTGAAGCTGAGCCATTTGCACGTGCTCTGCTGCCCAGTACAGTCATATCTGACTCAGATCATAACATTGTGTCAGAAGTGCTTCAACCTGGTCAAATATAAGACAAGAATATAATCATGTTCTTTGTATTTATATGAATCCCCCAGCCACTCTTCCTGGGGTCCGGCAAAATGAAGGCAGTTTAAACCATTTTAAAACATTACA
>NC_056429.1:28448020-28453061 GCF_018296145.1 Oncorhynchus tshawytscha | reverse complement strand
TCACAGATTTCACAACACACTGTGTGCCCTCAGGCCCCTACTCCACCACAACCACATATCTACAACACACTGTGTGCCCTCAGGCCCCTACTCCACCACTACCACATATCTACAACACACTGTGTGCCCTCAGGCCCCTACCCCACCACAACCACATAGCTACAACACACTGTGTGCCCTCAGGCCCCTACTCCCACCACTACCACATATCTACAACACACTGTGTGCCCTCAGGCCCCTACTCCACCACAACCACATATCTACAACACACTGTGTGCCCTCAGGCCCCTACTCCACCACTACCACATATCTACAACACACTGTGTGCCCTCAGGCCCATACTCTACCACTACCACATATCTACAACACACTGTGTGCCCTCAGGCCCCTACTCCACCACTACCTCATATCTACAACACACTGTGTGCCCTCAGGCCCCTAGTCCACCACTACCTCATATCTACAACACACTGTGTGCCCTCAGGCCCCTACTCCACCACTACCTCATATCTACAACACACTGTGTGCCCTCAGGCCCCTACTCCACCACTACCACATATCTACAACACACTGTGTGCCCTCAGGCCCCTACTCCACCACTACCTCATATCTACAACACACTGTGTGCCCTCAGGCCCCTACTCCACCACTACCTCATATCTACAACACACTGTGTGCCCTCAGGCCCCTACTCCACCACTACCTCATATCTACAACACACTGTGTGCCCTCAGGCCCCTACTCCACCACTACCACATATCTACAACACACTGTGCCCTCAGGCCCCTACTCCCACCACTACCACATATCTACAACACACTGTGTGCCCTCAGGCCCCTACTCCACCACTACCACATGTCTACAACACACTGTGTGCCCTCAGGCCCCTACTCCACCACTACCACATGTCTACAACACACTGTGTGCCCTCAGGCCCCTACCCACCACTACCACATATCTACAACACACTGTGTGCCCTCAGGCCCCTACTCCACCACTACCACATATCTACAACACACTGTGTGCCCTCAGGCCCCTACTCCACCACTACCACATATCTACAACACACTGTGTGCCCTCAGGCCCCTACTCCACCACTACCACATATCTACAACACACTGTGTGCCCTCAGGCCCCTACTCCACCACTACCACATATCTACAACACACTGTGTGCCCTCAGGCCCCTACTCCACCACTACCACATATCTACAACACACTGTGTGCCCTCAGGCCCCTACTCCACCACTACCACATATCTACAACACACTGTGTGCCCTCAGGCCCCTACTCCACCACTACCACATATCTACAACACACTGTGTGCCCTCAGGCCCCTACTCCCACCACTACCACATATCTACAACACACTGTGTGCCCTCAGGCCCTACTCCACCACTACCACATGTCTACAACACACTGTGTGCCCTCAGGCCCCTACTCCACCACTACCACATATCTACAACACACTGTGTGCCCTCAGGCCCCTACTCCCACCACTACCACATATCTACAACACACTGTGTGCCCTCAGGCCCCTACTCCCACCACTACCACATATCTACAACACACTGTGTGCCCTCAGGCCCCTACTCCCACCACTACCACATATCTACAACACACTGTGTGCCCTCAGGCCCCTACTCCCACCACTACCACATATCTACAACACACTGTGTGCCCTCAGGCCCCTACTCCACCACTACCACATGTCTACAACACACTGTGTGCCCTCAGGCCCCTACTCTACCACTACCACATATCTACAACACACTGTGTGCCCTCAGGCCCCTACTCCCACCACTACCACATATCTACAACACACTGTGTGCCCTCAGGCCCCCTACTCCACCACTACCACATATCTACAGTACTAAATCCATGTGTATGTATAGTGCGTATGTTGTGTGTGTGTGTGTGTGTGTGTGTGTGTGTGTGTGTGTGTGTGTGTGTGTGTGTGTGTGTGTGTGTGTGTGTATGCATTTGTCTGTGCCAATGTTTCTGTTGCTTCACAGTCCCTGCTGTTCCATAAGGTGTATTTTATCTGTTTTTAAATCTAATTTTAGTAGCATGTCTTGTGGGGTATGCATGGGTGTCTGAGCTGTGTGCCAGAAGTTTAGACAGACAGCTCGGTGCATTCAACATAAATAAAAGTAGTGATGAAGTCAATCTCTCCTCCACTTTCAGCCAGGAGAGATTGACATGCATATTATTAATTAGCTCTCTGTGTACATCCAAGGGCCAGCCGTGCTTCCCTGTTCTGAGCCAATTGCAATTTTCCCGAGTCCTTTTTGTGACACCTGACCAGATGACTGAGCAGTAGTCCAGGTGTGACAAAACTAGGGCCTGTAGGACCTGCCTTGTTGATGGTGTTGTTAAGAAGGCAGAGTATAGCTTTACTATAGACCGACGTCTCCCCATTTTAGCTACTACTGCATCAAAATGTTTTTACCATGACAGTTTACAATCTAGTGTTACTCCAAGCAGTAGCACTCACGTCTGCAGCCATGAAGTGCTTTGGTAATGGCTCACATCAACAACATTATCCCAGAAACCCTAGACCCACTCCAATTTGCATACCACCCAATCAGATCCACAGATGATGCAATCTCTATTGCACTCCACACTGCCTTTTCCCACCTGGACAAAAGGAACACTTATGTGAGAATGCTATTCATTGACTACAGCTCAGCGTTCAACACCATAGTGCCCTCAAAGCTCATTACTAAGCTAAGGACCCTGGAACTAAACACCTCCCTCTGCAACTGGACCCTAGACTTCCTGACGGGCCGCCCCAGGTGGTGAGGGTAGGTAGCAACACATCTGCCACGCTGATCCTCAACACTGGAGCTCGCCAGGGGTGCATGCTCAGCCCCCTCCTGTACTCCTTGTTCACCCACGACTGCATGGCCAGGCATGACTCCAACACAATCATTACGTTTGCAGACGACACAACAGTGGTCGGCCTGATCACCGACAACGACGAGACAGCCTATAGGGAGGAAGTCAGAGACCTGGCCGGGTGGTGCCAGAATAACAACCTATCCCTCAACGTAACCAAGACTAAGGAGATTATTGTGGACTACAGGAAAAGGAGGACACCCCCTTTCTTTGATGGGGCTGTAGTGGTGCAAGTTGAGAGCTTCAAGTTCCTTGGTGTCCACATCACCAACAAACTAGAATGGTCCAAACACACCAAGACAATCGTGAAGAGGGCACGACAAAGCCTATTCCCCCTCAGGAAACTAAAAAGATTTGGCATGGGTCCGGAGATCCTCAAAAGGTTCTACAGCTGCAACATCGAGAGCATCCTGACTGGTTGCATCACTGCCTGGTACGGTAATTGCTGGCCTCTGACCGCAAGGTACTACAGATGGTAGTGCGTACGGCCCAGTACATCACTGGGGCAAAGCTTCCTGCCATCCAGCACCTCTACACCAGGCGGTGTCAGAGGAAGGCCCTAAAAATTGTCAAAGACCCCAGCCACTCCAGTCATAGACTGTTCTCTCTACTACCGCATGGCAAGCGTTACCGGAGTGCCAAGTCTAGGACAAAAGGCTTCTCAACAGTTTTTACCCCCAAAGCCATAAGACTCCTGAACAGGTAATCAAATGGCTACCCAGACTATTTGCATTTTGTTCCCCCTCCCCCAACCCCTCTTTTTACGCTGCTGCTACTCTCTGTTTATCATATATGCATAGTCACTTTAACTATACATTCATGTGCATACTACCTCAATTAGGCCGACCAAACAATGCTCCCGCACATTGGCTAACCGGGCTGTCTGCATTCAAATCAAATCAAATCAAATGTATTTACATAGCCCTTCGTACATCAGCTGATATCTCAAAGTGCTGTACAGAAACCCAGCCTAAAACCCCAAACAGCAAGCAATGCAGGTGTAGAAGCACGTGTCTCACCCACCACCCGCCAACCCCTCTTTTACGCTACTGCTACTCTCTGTTCATCATATATGCATAGTCACTTTAACCATATCTACATGTACATACTACCTCAACCAGCCTGACTAACCAGGGTCTGTATGTAGCCTCGCTACTTTTATAGCCTCGCTAATGTATATAGCCTGTCTTTTTACTCTTGTTTTATTTCTTTACATAGCTTTTGTTCACCTAATACCTTTTTTGCACTATTGGTTAGCGCCTGTAAGTAAGCATTTCACTGTAAGGTCTACACCTGTTGTATTCAGCGCACGTGACAAATACACTTTGATTTGATTTGATCTCAACTTGCTCAATTTCCACATTATTTATAACAAGATTTAGTTGAGGTTTAGGGTTTAGTGAATGTTTTGTTCCAAATACAATGCATTTAGTTTTAGAAATATGTAGGGCTAACTTATTCCTTGCCACCCACTCTGAAACGATTTGCAGCTCTTTGTTGAGTGTTGCAGTTAATATCATTCTTTATATAATTTATTTGTTTCATAGTGTAGTTTCTTTTTCATAGTGTAGTTTCTTTTTCATAGTGTAGTTTCTTTTTCATAGTGTAGTTTCTTTTTCATAGTGTAGTTTCTTTTTCATAGTGTAGTTTCTTTTTCATAGTGTAGTTTCTTTTTCTTTTTCTTTAGTTTAATCACATGATTTCTTAATTTGCAGTACGTTTGCCAATCAGTTGGGCTGCCAGACTTAATTGCCATAAATGCATCACGTGCACACCACAGATCAGCAAATATTCTTTACATCATCAACATATGAATCACTACAAAACTTCTTGTATGACCTCTTATACACAATATTAGTGTCACGCCCTGGTCAAAGTATTTTGTGTTCATCTTTATGTATTTGGTCAGGCCAGGGTGTGGCATGGGGTTTTTGTAATTGTGGTGTGTTTGTCTTGGGGTTTTGGTGGTGGTATTGGGATTGTAGCTTAGTGGGTTGTCTAGCAAAGTCTATGGCTGTCTGGAGTGGTTCTCAATCAGAGGCAGATGCTTATCGTTGTCTCTGATTGGGAACCATATTTAGGCAGCCATATTCTTTGAGTTGTCGTGGTGATTGTCCTTAGTGTCCTATGTGTACTCTCTG
>NC_056429.1:28409888-28447920 GCF_018296145.1 Oncorhynchus tshawytscha | reverse complement strand
CCAGTTAGGCTGTTTTCGGTTTTGTTTATTGTTTTTTGTAAGTTCGTGTTTCTTTGTTGTATTAAACATGGATCGCAATCGACACGCTGCAGTTTGGTCCGACTCTCCTTCATCACCACTAGAAAACCGTTACAGAATCACCCACCAACCAAGGACCAAGCGGCGTGGTAAACAGAGGCAGCAGCAACAGCAGCAGCAGGAGAAGCGACAGGTGCAGCAGGAGCAACAGCAGCAGCAGCAAAGGCAGCAGCAGGAGCAAAGGCAGCAGCAGGAGAAGCAACAGAGGCAGCAGCAGCATTGGGAGAGGCTGCACTCTTTGGATAAATGGACTTGGGAGGAGATCCTTGACGGACAAGGACCCTGGGCAGAGCCATGGATGGAATTGGAGCTGTCGGCGAAGCAGAGTGCTGAGTCTGAGAGTGTGGAGGATGTATTGGACAGAGTAGAAAGAAAGGTGTGGGCTTGGCATAGCATGCACGGCATACCAGTGCCAGCACCACGCATCAGGCCTACAGTGCGTCCCACCTGTTCAGCGCTGCCGGAGCTTTTCTCCTCTACAGCGCTGCTGGAGTCTTCCGCCTGTTCAGCGCAGCCAGAGCCTTTCTCCTCTCCTGCGCGGCCGGAGTCTCCCGCCTGTTCAGCGCAGCCAGTCTACAAGGAGCTGTCAGTCTGTAAGGAGCTGCCAGTCTGTAAGGAGCTGCCAGTCTGTAAGGAGCTGTCAGTCTGCACGGAGCTGCCGGTCTGCACGGAGCTGCCGGTCTGCACGGAGCTGCCGGTCTGCACGGAGCTGCCGGTCTGCACGGAGCTGCCGGTCTGCACGGAGCTGCCGGTCTGCACGGAGCTGCCGGTCTGCACGGAGCTGCCGGTCTGCACGGAGCTGTCAGTCTGCACGGAGCTGTCAGTCTGCACGGAGCTGCCAGTCTGCACGGAGCTGCCAGTCTGCACGGAGCTGCCAGTCTGCACAGAGCTGCCAGTCTGCACAGAGCCGCCAGAGCTGCCAGTCTGTAAGAAGCCGCCAGAACTGTCAGCCTACATGGAGCAGCCAGAGCTGTCAGTCTGCATGAAGCAGCCAGAGATGTCAGTCTGCATAGAGCAGCCAGTCTGCATGGAGCAGCCAGTCTGCAAGGAGCTGTCAGTCTGCAAGGAGCTGTCAGTCTGCAAGGAGCTGTCAGTCTGCAAGGAGCTGTCAGTCTGCACGGAGCTGCCAGTCTGCACGGAGCTGCCAGTCTGCACGGAGCTGCCAGTCTGCACGGAGCTACCAGTCTGCACGGAGCTACCAGTCTGCAAGGAGCTGCCAGTCTGTAAGGAGCTGCCAGTCTGCACGGAGCCGCCAGAGCTGTCAGCCTACATGGAGCAGCCAGAGCTGTCAGTCTGCATGAAGCAGCCAGAGATGTCAGTCTGCATAGAGCAGCCAGTCTGCATGGAGCAGCCAGTCTGCAAGGAGCTGTCAGTCTGCAAGGAGTTGTCAGTCTGCAAGGAGTTGTCAGTCTGCAAGGAGCTGTCAGTCTGCAAGGAGCTGTCAGTCTGCATAGAGCAGCCAGTCTGCATGGAGCAGCCAGTCTGCAAGGAGCTGTCAGTCTGCAAGGAGTTGTCAGTCTGCAAGGAGTTGTCAGTCTGCAAGGAGCTGTCAGTCTGCAAGGAGCTGTCAGTCTGCAAGGAGCTGTCAGTCTGCAAGGAGCTGTCAGTCTGCACGGAGCTGTCAGTCTGCACGGAGCTGTCAGTCTGCAAGGAGCTGTCAGTCTGCAAGGAGCTGCCAGGCTGCAAGGAGCAGCCAGTCAGCACGGAGCCGACAGAGCTGTCAGTCTGTAAGAAGCCGCCAGAGCTGTCAGCCTATATGGAGCAGCTAGTGCTGCCAGTCTGCCCAGCGCCGCCAGTGCCCCCGTCTGCCCAGCGTCACCAGTCTGCCCAGCGCCGTCAGTCTGCCCAGCATCGCCAGTCTGCCCAGCGTCGCCAGTCTGCCCAGCGCCACCAGTCTGCCCAGCATCGCCAGTCTGCCCAGCATCGCCAGGCTGCCCAGCACTGCCAGTCTGCCTAGCGTCGCCAGTCTGCCCAGCGCCGCCAGGCTGCCCAGCGCCGCCAGATCTGCCAGTCAGCCAGACTCTTCCAGATCTGCCAGTCAACCAGACCCTTCCAGATCTGCCAGTCAACCAGACTCTTCCAGATCTGCCAGTCAACCAGACTCTTCCAGATCTGCCAGTCAGCCAGACTCTTCCAGATCTGCCAGTCAGCCAGTCTCTTCCAGATCTGCCAGTCAACCAGACCCTTCCAGATCTGCCAGTCAACCAGACTCTTCCAGATCTGCCAGTCAACCAGACTCTTCCAGATCTGCCAGTCAACCAGACTCTTCCAGATCTGCCAGTCAACCAGACTCTTCCAGATCTGCCAGTCAACCAGACTCTTCCAGATCTGCCAGTCAACCAGACTCTTCCAGATCTGCCAGTCAACCAGACTCTTCCAGATCTGCCAGTCAACCAGACTCTTCCAGATCTGCCAGTCAACCAGACTCTTCCAGATCTGCCAGTCAACCAGACTCTTCCAGATCTGCCAGTCAACCAGACTCTTCCAGATCTGCCAGTCAACCAGACTCTTCCAGATCCGCCAGTCAGCCGGGATCTGCCAGAACTGCCAGTCGGCCAGGATCCGCCAGTCTGCCAGGATCAGTTAGATCCGCCATTCAGCCAGGATCCGCCAGTCTGCCAGGATCCGCCAGTCAGCCAGGATCCGCCAGTCAGCCAGGATCCGCCAGTCAGCCAGGATCCGCCAGTCCATGATCCGCCAGTCAGCCAGGATCCGCCAGTCTTTCAGGATCCGCCAGAAGTGCCAGTCAACCAGGATCCGCCAGTCAGCCAGGATCCGCTAGTCTGCCAGGATCCGCCAGTCTGCCAGGATCCGCCAGTCTGCCAGGATCCGCCAGAACTGCCAGTCTGCCAGGATCCGCCAGTCTGCCAGGATCCGCCAGAACTGCCAGTCGGCCAGGATCTGCCAGTCGGCCAGGATCTGCCAGTCAGCCAGGATCTGCCAGTCGGCCAGGATCTGCCAGTCGGCCAGGATCTGCCAGTCGGCCAGGATCTGCCAGTCGGCCAGGATCCGCCAGTCTGCCAGGATCAGTTAGATCCGCCAGTCTGCCAGGATCCGCCAGTCTGCCAGGATCCGCCAGTCTGCCAGGATCCGCCAGTCTGCCAGGATCCGCCAGTCAGCCAGGATCCGCCAGTCAGCCAGGATCCGCCAGTCTCCCAGGACCCACCAGTCAGCCAGGATCCGCCAGAAGTGCCAGTCAGCCAGGATCTGCCGGAACCACCAGCCAGCCAGGATCTGGTAGATCCATCAACCTGCCTGAGCTTCCTCTCACTCCTGAGCTTCCTCTCACTCCTGAGCTTCCTCTCACTCCTGAGCTTCCTCTCACTCCCGAGCTTTCTCTCACTCCCGAGCTTTCTCTCACTCCCGAGCTTCCCCTCAGTCCCGAGCTGCCTCAGTCCCGAGCTGTCCTTCAGTCCCGATCTGCTCCTCAGTCCAGTGGGGTTCTGGGTGAGGACTACTAGGCCATGGTCGGCGGCGAGGGTGGACTATCCAGGGACGAAGGGAGAGGGGACTAAGACATTAAATGAGTGGGGTCCACGTCCCGCGCCCGAGCCGCCACCATGGACAGACGCCCACCCGGACCCTCCCTATTGTTTTGAGGTGCGTTCGGGAGTCCGCACCTTAGGGGGTTCTGTCACGCCCTGGTCAAAGTATTTTGTGTTCATCTTTATGTATTTGGTCAGGCCAGGGTGTGGCATGGGGTTTTTCACCAGTTAGGCTGTTTCGGTTTTGTTTATTGTTTTTTGTAAGTTCGTGTTTCTTTGTTGTATTAAACATGGATCGCAATCGACACGCTGCAGTTTGGTCCGACTCTCCTTCATCACCACTAGAAAACCGTTACAATTAGGCCCAGCCTTTGGAACTTTGGTTATATGGCTATTATATTGTGATCACTACATCCTATGGATTTAGATACTGCTTTAAAGCAAATATCTTCAGCGTTAGTAAAAATGTGATCAATACATGCTGATAATTTAATTGCTGTGCTAATTTAGCTAACAGCCCACTGCTCTCTCATGTCTCGTCATTGAGCAGAACAGCCCGAGCGGAGCCCTTTTGGGCTGCAGCCCAAGAACAGCCATGAGCAGAGTGCATGCAAAGCGAGCTGGATGCAGGGAGTGACAGACAGATAGAGAGGAGCAGCTAATGGATTTATTAACGGATAAAGTTATTTCTGGTTTCGGGCAGGGCGGGCTTTAAAATTGGCAGAAGCAATCGGGCCTGGGTAGGGTAGGGCCTCAATGTCGCGGGCATGGGTAGGGCTCAGGCTTAAAATTCATGCCCATGCAGGGCTCTAGTGTGTCAGTCACCAGATCGCAACCCAATTGAACACTTATTGGAGATTCTGGAGTGGTGCCTGAGACAGCGTTTTCCACCACCATCAACAAAACACCAACTTATGGAATTTCTGGTGTCGTATCCCTCCAATAGTTTTAGACACTTGTAGAATCTATGCCGAGGTGCATTAAAACAGCTCTGGCTTGTGGTGCCCTATTTAGACCCTATATGTTAGTGTTTCCTTTATTTTGGCAGTTACCTGTAGTTATATATGACTGAACGTATCAGTACCCCTGGTTCTCTCACACATCTACGGACCTTTTGAAGAAGTGTATGTGCGTGCCTGTGTGTTCGCATGTGTGTGTGTCTCACTTATTCAGGCCCTTTGAAGATGTGAGATGGGTTCGGGGGGTCAGGAAGCTCAGGCAGTCAAGACAAACATGATCTAAGCATTTCTTCAAACTCCACTCTCACACACACTCTGACCCTCTGTTAGCAATGTACAGAGATCCCCCGCACGCACACGCACACGCACACGCACACACACACACACACACACACACACACACACACACACACACACACACACACACACACACACACACACACAGATTAAAGATGACAACCCTCTGGTTAGGAGTGAGAAAACAGACCCTTTCTCTTGCTACACTAAGACCACTCAGTTACATAACATTGCTGCAGAAGTCTCTGTCCAGGTCAGTGTAGATGTAACTTTTATACAGTTTCAGCAGATATTTAGATTTCTTAATGCTTTTTAAAGGTAGCTTTTCATAGTAGCAGCACGCACAAATATGGGGGTTGGTTCAGTTTGTGAGAAATGTGGCTTCTAACTTGAGTTTGGAAAACTTCCATTGTATGCAATATGCCTTGGATCTCTACAGTATGTTTGGTGAATGTACAGTAAGTCAATGAAAGTATTATTATCTATTCTGGTTAATATTATGACAAAGGTTTGACCTGACAAGTGTAAAGAAAGCTCAGCGATAGAGCTGGACATCTGAAGAAGGAAAGAGAAGAGCGGAAAGAGAGAGAGGAAGGGGAAGCTGAGAGGATGAAAGCAGATGGGCGAGAGAGAGAGATTGAGAGAGAATGAGAGGGAGGGGAGAGGAAAGGATGAGAGCGAGGAGAGATAGCGAGAGAGGAGAGAGGGAGGGGGAGCGGAGAGGAAAGGATGAGAGCGGAGAAGCGATAGAGAGAGAGGAGAGAGGGAGGGGGAGCAGATGAAACAAAAGCTGCCTTCAATTATGAACCAATTTTAGAAACTTCACTCCCTGAGGCCCATGGATGGATGGGCTGCTCCAAATCAGACATCCTGCATACTGGTTAAATCTGACCACTGAGCCCACAGTCTCTCTCTGTCTCCAACCCTAACCACCTAAACCCTATCCCCCTAAACCTCAGCCCTCAGTCTCACTCTGTAACTAACCTCTATCTCCTGAATCCTAACCTTAAACTAACCCCCTAAACCTCAGCCCTCAGTCTCACTCTGTAACTAACCTCTATCTCCTGAATCCTAACCTTAAGCTAACCCCCTAAACCTCAGCCCTCAGTCTCACTCTGTAACTAACCTCTATCTCCTGAATCCTAACCTTAAGCTAACCCCTAAACCTCAGCCCTCAGTCTCACTCTGTAACTAACCTCTATCTCCTGAATCCTAACCTTAAGTTAACCCCTAAACCTCAGCCCTCAGTCTCACTCTGTAACTAACCTCTATCTCCTGAATCCTAACCTTAAGCTAACCCTCTAAACCTCAGCCCTCAGTCTCACTCTGTAACTAACCTCTATCTCCAGAATCATAACCTTAAACTAACCCCTAAACCTCAGCCCTCAGTCTCACTCTGTAACTAACCTCTATCTCCTGAATCCTAACCTTAAGCTAACCCCCTAAACCTCAGCCCTCAGTCTCACTCTGTAACTAACCTCTATCTCCTGAATCCTAACCTTAAGTTAACCCCCTAAACCTCAGCCCTCAGTCTCACTCTGTAACTAACCTCTATCTCCAGAATACTAACCTTAAGCTAACCCCTTATACCTCAGCCCTCAGTCTCACTCTGTAACTAACCTCTATCTCCTGAATCCTAACCTTAAGCTAACCCTCTAAACCTCAGCCCTCAGTCTCACTCTGTAACTAACCTCTATCTCCAGAATCATAACCTTAAACTAACCCCCTAAACCTCAGCCCTCAGTCTCACTCTGTAACTAACCTCTATCTCCTGAATCCTAACCTTAAGCTAACCCTCTAAACCTCAGCCCTCAGTCTCACTCTGTAACTAACCTCTATCTCCAGAATACTAACCTTAAGCTAACCCCTTATACCTCAGCCCTCAGTCTCACTCTGTAACTAACCTCTATCTCCTGAATCCTAACCTTAAGCTAACCCTCTAAACCTCAGCCCTCAGTCTCACTCTGTAACTAACCTCTATCTCCAGAATCATAACCTTAAACTAACCCCCTAAACCTCAGCCCTCAGTCTCACTCTGTAACTAACCTCTATCTCCTGAATCCTAACCTTAAGCTAACCCCCTAAACCTCAGCCCTCAGTCTCACTCGTGACCAAGATGGCGTAGCAGTAAGTCGTCCTGTCTCGTCGTGTCCCTTGTATATATCGTCTATTTTTCGTTTTTTACATATTTTTCTTCAAAAACATTTTGCTAAACCTAAGCTTCCAAATACTTCCAAATACTCTCCTGCAACCCGCCTCACCCAATGTAGCTATTTTTCCTAAAGTATTTATATTTACTTCGAACCGGAACCCTCAACTGAAGCTAGCCAGCTAACCACCAGCTATGCTAGCGGTCTTCAGCTAACCGGTCATCAGCTAAGCTAACCTTTAGCTCGGAAAGCTCTCGCCAGCTCGAACAACGCGACTCTAACCAGAGCATAACGGACCTATTTATTTTTCATCCCCGGATTCATCCCTGGATTCCCACCGCAAAAGGAACATTTTTCAGCTGGATCTTCACAACTAGCTATCTAGCTAAACCGCAACCCCGGATGATTACTCCTGGCTAGCGCTTCCACTCACTTAGCGTGAAGCTAGCCCGGCCAGCGCACCTGTACTACCACCGTAGCATACTCCTGGGCTACAATACCCGGGCCCACGACCGGTCTATCGATGTCACCGCATGAAGAGGAATAAACAGACTCACCCCATCGCGACGTCCCCCAAAGGCCAACTCTCTAGCCCTCGCTATCTCCCTGCTTGCTAAACTCGGCCTGCTAACTGCTAGCTTGTCTAGCCCTGGTCCGCTAACTGCTACCTTGTTTAGCCCGGGCCTACAAACTGTTAGCTTGTTAGCACAGGCCTGCTAACTGCTAGCTTGTCTAGCCCGGGCCTACGAACTGTTAGCTTGTTAGCACAGGCCTGCTAACCGTCTGAATCGCCGCGTCCCAAACACTCACCGGACCCATATTTACTTTCTATCTCTTCTTGATTTTTAATCTGTTTATACCTTTCAGAAACCTGCCTCACCCAATGTGATACGGAATCGCTATTATTTTTAATTTTTAGAACACACTCAAGAACCTCCAGAAGCTAACCAGCTAACTAGTTACAAGCTATTTAGTCATTGTTAACTGTTGCCTAGTCAACACCATTTTACCTGCTGTTGTTGTGCTAGCTGATTAGCTGTTGTCTCACCTACTGTTTTAGCTAGCTTTCCCAATTCAACACCTGTGATTACTGTATGCTTCGCTGTATGTCTCTCTCAAATGTCAATATGCCTTGTATACTGTTGCTCAGGTTAGTTATCATTGTTCTAGTTCACAATGGAGCCCCTAGTTCTACTCTTCATACCCCTGATAACTCCTTTGTCCCACCTCCCACTCATGCGGTGACCTCACCCATTACAACCAGCATGTCCAGAGATACAACCTCTCTCATCATCACCCAGTGCCTGGGCTTACCTCCGCTGTACCCGCACCCCACCATACCCCTGTCTGCGCATTATGCCCTGAATATATTCTACCATGCCCAGAAACCTGCTCCTCTTATTCTCTGTCCCCAACGCTCTAGGCGACCAGTTTTGATAGCCTTTAGCCGCACCCTCATACTACTCCTTCTCTGTTCCGCGGGTGATGTGGAGGTAAACCCAGGCCCTGCATGTCCCCAGGCACCCTCATTTGTTGACTTCTGTGATCGAAAAGCCTTGGTTTCATGCATGTCAACATCAGAAGCCTCCTCCCTAAGTTTGTTTTACTCACTGCTCTAGCACACTCTGCTAACCCTGATGTCCTTGCTGTGTCTGAATCCTGGCTCAGGAAGGCCACCAAAAATTCAGAGATTTCCATACCCAACTATAACATCTTCCGTCAAGATAGAACTGCCAAAGGGGGAGGAGTTGCAGTCTACTGCAGAGATAGCCTGCAAAGTAATGTCATACTTTCCAGGTCCATACCCAAACAGTTCGAACTACTAATTTTGAAAATTACTCTCTCCAGAAATAAGTCTCTCACTGTTGCCGCCTGCTACCGACCCCCCTCAGCTCCCAGCTGTGCCCTGGACACCATTTGTGATTTGATCGCCCCCCATCTAGCCTCAGAGTTTGTTCTGTTAGGTGACCTAAACTGGGATATGCTTAACACCCCACCAGTCCTACAATCTAAGCTAGATGCCCTCAATCTCACACAAATCATCAAGGAACCCACCAGGTACAACCCTAACTCTGTAAACAAGGGCACCCTCATAGACGTCATCCTGACCAACTGGCCCTCCAAATACACCTCCGCTGTCTTCAACCAGGATCTTAGCGATCACTGCCTCATTGCCTGTATCCGCTACGGAGCCGCAATCAAACGACCACCCCTCATCACTGTCAAACGCTCCCTAAAACACTTCTGTGAGCAGGCCTTTCTAATCGACCTGGCCCGGGTATCCTGGAAGGACATTGACCTCATCCCGTCAGTTGAGGATGCCTGGTCATTCTTTAAAAGTAACTTCCTCACCATTTTAGATAAGCATGCTCCGTTCAAAAAATGCAGAACTAAGAACAGATACAGCCCTTGGTTCACTCCAGACCTGACTGCCCTCGACCAGCACAAAAACATCCTGTGGCGGACTGCAATAGCATCGAATAGTCCCCGGGATATGCAACTGTTCAGGGAAGTCCGGAACCAATACACGCAGTCAGTCAGGAAAGCTAAGGCCAGCTTCTTCAGGCAGAAGTTTGCATCCTGTAGCTCCAACTCCAAAAAGTTCTGGGACACTGTGAAGTCCATGGAGAACAAGAGCACCTCCTCCCAGCTGCCCACTGCACTGAGGCTAGGTAACACGGTCACCACCGATAAATCCATGATTATCGAAAACTTCAATAAGCATTTCTCAACGGCTGGCCATGCCTTCCGCCTGGCTACTCCAACCTCGGCCAACAGCTCCGCCCCCCCGGCAGCTCCTTGCCCAAGCCTCTCCAGGTTCTCCTTTACCCAAATCCAGATAGCAGATGTTCTGAAAGAGCTGCAAAACCTGGACCCGTACAAATCAGCTGGGCTTGACAATCTGGACCCTCTATTTCTGAAACTTTCCGCCGCCATTGTCGCAACCCCTATTACCAGCCTGTTCAACCTCTCTTTCATATCGTCAGAGATCCCCAAGGATTGGAAAGCTGCCGCAGTCATCCCCCTCTTCAAAGGGGGAGACACCCTGGACCCAAACTGTTACAGACCTATATCCATCCTGCCCTGCCTATCTAAGGTCTTCGAAAGCCAAGTCAACAAACAGGTCACTGACCATCTCGAATCCCACCGTACCTTCTCCGCTGTGCAATCTGGTTTCCGAGCCGGTCACGGGTGCACCTCAGCCACACTCAAGGTACTAAACGATATCATAACCGCCATCGATAAAAGACAGTACTGTGCAGCCGTCTTCATTGACCTTGCCAAGGCTTTCGACTCTGTCAATCACCATATTCTTATCGGCAGACTCAGTAGCCTCGGTTTTTCGGATGACTGCCTTGCCTGGTTCACCAATTACTTTGCAGACAGAGTTCAGTGTGTCAAATCGGAGGGCATGCTGTCCGGTCCTCTGGCAGTCTCTATGGGGGTGCCACAGGGTTCAATTCTCGGGCCGACTCTTTTCTCTGTATATATCAATGATGTTGCTCTTGCTGCGGGCGATTCCCTGATCCACCTCTACGCAGACGACACCATTCTATATACTTTCGGCCCATCATTGGACACTGTGCTATCTAACCTCCAAACAAGCTTCAATGCCATACAACACTCCTTCCGTGGCCTCCAACTGCTCTTAAACGCTAGTAAAACCAAATGCATGCTTTTCAACCGATCGCTGCCTGCACCCGCATGCCCGACTAGCATCACCACCTTGGATGGTTCCGACCTTGAATATGTGGACATCTATAAGTACCTAGGTGTCTGGCTAGACTGCAAACTCTCCTTCCAGACTCATATCAAACATCTCCAATCGAAAATCAAATCAAGAGTCGGCTTTCTATTCCGCAACAAAGCCTCCTTCACTCACGCCGCCAAGCTTACCCTAGTAAAACTGACTATCCTACCGATCCTCGACTTCGGCGATGTCATCTACAAAATGGCTTCCAACACTCTACTCAGCAAACTGGATGCAGTCTATCACGGTGCCATCCGTTTTGTCACTAAAGCACCTTATACCACCCACCACTGCGACCTGTATGCTCTAGTCGGCTGGCCCTCGTTACATATTCGTCGCCAGACCCACTGGCTCCAAGTCATCTACAAGTCCATGCTAGGTAAAGCTCCGCCTTATCTCAGTTCACTGGTCACGATGGCAACACCCATCCGTAGCACGCGCTCCAGCAGGTGTATCTCACTGATCATCCCTAAAGCCAACACCTCATTTGGCCGCCATTCGTTCCAGTACTCTGCTGCCTGTGACTGGAACGAATTGCAAAAATCGCTGAAGTTGGAGACTTTTATCTCCCTCACCAACTTCAAACATCAGCTATCTGAGCAGCTAACCGATCGCTGCTACTGTACATAGTCTATTGGTAAATAGCCCACCCATTTTCACCTACCTCATCCCCATACTGTTTTTATTTATTTACTTTTCTGCTCTTTTGCACACCAATATCTCTACCTGTACATGACCATCTGATCATTTATCACTCCAGTGTTAATCTGCAAAATTGTAATTATTCGCCTACCTCCTCATGCCTTTTGCACACATTGTATATAGACTCCCCCCTTTGTTTTCTACTGTGTTATTGACTTGTTAATTGTTTATTCCATGTGTAACTCTGTGTTGTCTGCTCACACTGCTATGCTTTATCTTGGCCAGGTCGCAGTTTCAAATGAGAACTTGTTCTCAACTAGCCTACCTGGTTAAATAAAGGTGAAATAAAAAAATAAAAAAATAAAAAAATAAAAAAATAAAAATAAAAAATAAAAAAGTAAAAACCTCTATCTCCTGAATCCTAACCTTAAAGTAACCCCTAAACCTCATCTCCTGAATCCTAACCTCTATCTCCTGAATCCTAACCTTAAAACCCCTCCTCAGCCCTCAGTCTCACTCTGTAAATAACCTCTATCTCCTGAATCCTAACCTTAAGCTAACCCCCTAAACCTCAGCCCTCGGTCTCACAATGTAACTAACCTCTATCTCCTGAACCCTAACCTTAAGCTAACCCCTTATACCTCAGCCCTCAGTCTCACTCTGTAACTAACCTCTATCTCCTGAATACTAACCTTAAGCTAACCCCTTATACCTCAGCCCTCAGTCTCACTCTGTAACTAACCTCTATCTCCTGAATCCTAACCCTAAGTTAACCCCCTAAAATTCAAAAAATTATAATATACAGTTGAAGTCAGAAGTTTACATACACTTAGGTTGGAGTCATTAAAACTTGTTTTTCAACCACTCCACAAATTTCTTGTTAACAAATTGTAGTTTTGGCAAGTCAGTTAGGATATCTACTTTGTGCATGACACAAGTACATTTTCCAAAAATTGTTTACAGATAGATTATTTCACTTACAGTGGGGCAAAAAAGTATTTAGTCAGTCACCAATTGTGCAAGTTCTCCCACTTAAAAAGATGAGAATGCAAATAAATTCATTAAAAATCCTACAATGTGATTTTCTGAATTTCTTTTTCTCATTTTGTCTGTCATAGTTGAGGTGTACCTATGATGACAATTACAGGCCTCTCTCATCTTTTTAAGTGGGAGAACTTGCACAATTGGTGGCTGACTAAATACTTTTTTGCCCCACTGTATAATTCACTGTATCACAATTCCACTGCGTCAGAAGTTTACATACACAAGTTGGCTGTGCCTTTAAAACGTTTGGAAAATTCCAGAAAATGATGTCATGGCTTTAGAAGCTTCTGATAGGCTAATTGACATAATTTGAGTCAATTGGAGATGTACCTGTGGATGTATTTCAAGGCCTACCTTCAAACTCAGTGCCTTTTTGCTTGACATCATGGGAAAATCAAAAGAAATCAGCCAAGACCTCTGAAAAGAAACTGTAGACCTCCACAAGTCTGGTTCATCCTTGGGAGCAATTTCCCAATGCCTGAAGGTACCACGTTCATCTGAACAAACAATAGTACGCAAGTATCAACACCGTGGGACCATGCAGCCGTCATACCGCTCAGGAAGGAGATGTGTTCTGTCTCCTAGAGATTAACATACTTTGGTGCGAAAAGTGCAAATCAATCCCAGAACAACAACAAAGGACCTTGTGAAGATGCTGGAGGAAACAGGTACAAAAGTATCTATAGCCACAGTAAAACGAGTCCTATATCAACATAACCTGAAAGGCCGCTCAGCAAGGAAGAAGACACTGCTCCAAAACCCCCATATAAAAGCCAGACTACGGTTTGTAACTGCACATGGGGGAAAAGATTGTACTTTTTGGAGAAATGTCCTCTGGTCCGATGAAAAAAAAATAGAACTGTTTGGCCATAATAACCATCATTATGTTTGGAGGAAAAAGAGGGAGGCTTGCAAGCCAAAGAACACCATCCCAACTGTGAAGCATGGGAGTGGCAGCATCATGTTTTGGGGGTGCCTTGCTGCAGGAAGGACTCGTACACTTCACAAAATAGGAAAAAAATTGAATGATGTGGATATATTGAAGCAACATCTCAAGACATCAGTCAGGAAGTTAAAGCTTGGTCACAAATGGGTCTTCCAAATGGACAATGACCCTAAGCATACCTCCAAAGTTGTGGCAAAATGGACAACAAAGGACAACAAAGTCAAGGTGTTGGAGTGGCCATCACAAAGTCCTGACCTCAAGCCTATACAACATTTGTGGGCAGAACTGAAAAAGCGTGTGTGAGCAAGGAGGCCTACAAACTTGACTCAGTTACACCAGCTCTGTCAGGAGGAATGGGACAAAATTCACCCAACTTATTGTGGGAAGCTTGTGGAAAGCTACCCAAAACATTTGACCCATGTTAAACAATTTAAAGGCAATGCTACATAATAAAACTTGAGTGTATGTAAACTTCTGACCCACTGGGAATGTGATGAAAGAAATAAAAGCTGAAATAAATAATTCTCTCTGCTATATTATTCTGACATTTCACATTCTTAAAATAAAGTGGTGATGCTAACTGACCTAATACAGGGAATTCTTACTAGAATTAAATGTCAGAAATTGTGAAAAACTGAGTTGAAATGTATTTGGTTAAGGTGTATGTAAACTTCCGACTTCAACTGTATATGTGTCTCCCAGAGAAAATGCATTGTTTTAGTCAATAAGAAAGCACATAACCTTGGCTTTCAACAGCAAACATCAACATGAAATACCATACCATAGCTTCAACTCTTTTTCACAATCTAATAAACGTTTAACAGTATCCCCATGCAGTGTGTTTTATTTCACATCAATTAACTCTTTATATCTACTATATGACGTGGTGTGTTTGTTGATACTTGCTGGGTTTCCTGACTGATAGACATTCCTTTCCTCACACACTCAGAGCATTGAGGGTCCATATAGGTTATGATCAGGGGTTGGGGTCAAGGGTGAAAGGTAAAGAAGTCATGCTCTGATCACCATGGGAACTTCAGGAGCCCAGCAGTAGAGCAGCTTCCTGTTAGTGTTGGGGTCTGTCTGGCAAGTCTCCCCCCCTCTCTCTCTCTCGCTCTCTACCCCCTCTCCATCTACTGAACTCCTCTCCCCTGTTGACCTGTCCATCTGCCTCCCCCATCTCGCACTTTCTCTCCTTCATTCCCACAATTGTCTCCCCCCTTTCGAGTCAGATAAACAATGAGAGTAGAGGATCCTTTTACAGAAGGTGACAGTCAACAACATTAAATCTGTCCTCCCTCCTCCCCTGGGGGATTTCACTGTCTGCTGCGAGCTGGTCAGTCATTCCTTTAATAATTACCTTTCTCCTCTCACTACCTGAAACTAATGCAATCTCTGTTGCCTCAACTGGGCGACAGCATCCCATCCTGAGGAGGGAGGGGGAGGATATGTGTGTGTGTCTTGGGTGGGGAGGATGAGATTGGAGGACATTTCAGACGATGTTAACGTTTCGAAAACATCTTCTGGGAGCTGCATTCCTCAAAATTTTCAGAAAAAATGAATACATACACACAGACACACACACACAGAGAAGCTTTAGGAACTTCCTTATTTTGTCTGAAACCTGGCCAAGTTAAATTGTGTTTTCCATCCTATACTCCAGGGAATTGGTGAATACATGTGTAAGTTTGTGTGTGCTTGTGCCTGTGTGTGCGTGTCTATGTTTGTGTGTGTCAGAGGAGAGAGCGTTAGTTTCATCACACCCCTCCTTTCTACATTTACTTCAACCGGGGAAAGAGACGAGCTGTCAGTCTACATGTTGCTGGTTAGGTCACACAGGTGACACACAGGGTAAACTCTGTCCACCTAAAGGAGTGACTCTCTCAGAAACATGTGTCTGGAATCACACACACACACACACACACACACAAACAATAGATGTTGTAACCCAGATGAGCGTTCTACACCATATTGTGTTCGTCTTGAGAAATACTGTTTGCAGATAATTGACTTCTTATTGGGACTTTCTCAAATGAAAAAAACATAACGTAGAACCACAGAGAGGTCTTCAAGATAATGACACTATTTCATTTCAGCTGTCGCCAAATGTCTCAAACCTGTTAGCAAATGATGGATGTATCCTGACCAGTATAATGATCCACTCCACACATTACAGTATAACTACGTCTGTCTACACAAAGCTGCTCGTTGGGAAATACAGACCATTTCAGTGAAATAAGCACCACATAATTACAGAGATTTAATCACAACTGCAGAGGATCAAGCCAAACAAACATTCATATTGGAACTCCCTGTGGGTGCGTGAGTGGTCTTGCTGGGTCTGAGTGTGTATGTACAGTGCCTTCAGAAAGTATTCATACCCCTTGATTTTTTCCACATATTGTTGTCTTACGACCTGAATTTAAAATTGATTACAGTTAGATTTTCTTTTGTTACTGGCCTACGCACAATACCCTAAAACATTAAAGTGGAATTGTGTTTTTCAAAAGTTGAACTAATTCATAGAAAATGAAAAGCTGAAATGTCTTGAGTCAATAAGTATTCAACCCCTTTGTTATGGCAAGCTAACTAGGTTCAGGTGTAAAAATATGCTTAACAAGTTGCATAGTAAGTTGGATGGACTCACTCTGTGTGCAATAATAGTGTTTAACATGATTTTGGAATGACTACCTCATCTCTGTATCGCACACATATAATTATCTGTAAGATCCCTCAGTCAAACACGGATTCAACCATAAAGACCAGGGAGGTTTTCCCATGCCTCGTAAAGAAGGGTGCCTATTGGTAAATGGGTCAAAAAAAATAAAAGAAATACATGAAATATCCCTTTGAACATGGAGAAGTTATTAATTACACTTTGGATGGTGTATCAATACACCCCAGTCGTTACAAAGGTGCAGGCGTCCTTCCTAACTCAGTAGCCAGAGTGGAAGGAAACCGCTCAAGGATTTCACCATGAGGCCAATTGTAACGGCTGTTTGAAGAAGAGGACCAAGGTGCAGCGTCGTACATGTTCATGATTTTTAATAAAACTGAACACTAGAACAAAAAATAACAAAGCGGAACAAACGAAACAGTTCTGTCAGGTGCAGACACACTAAACAGAAAATAACTACCCACAAAACACAGGTGGGAAAAGGCTACCTAAGTATGATTCTCAATCAGAGACAACGACAGACAGCTTCCTCTGATTGAGAACCACACCCGGCCAAACACACAGAAATAGAAAACATAGAACACAAAACATAGAATGCCCACCCCAACTAAACCAAAATAGAGACATAAAAAGGATCTCTAAGGTCAGGGTGTGACACCAATGGTGACTTTAAAACAGTTAGAGTTTAATGGCTATGATAGGAGAAACCTGAGGATGGATCAACAACATTGTAGTTACCGCACAATACGAACCTAATTGACAGAGTGAAAAGAAGAAAGCCTGTACAGAATACAAATATTCCAAAACATGCATCCTGTTTGCAACAAGGTACTAAAGTAATACTGCAAAAACTGTGTCAAAGCAATTCACATTTTGTCCTGAATGCAAAGTATTATGTTTAGGGGAAATCCAATACAACACATTACTGAGTACTAATCTCCATATTTTTCAAGCATAGTAGTGGTTGCATCATGTTATAGGTATGCTTGTCATCATTAAGGGCTGGGGAGCTTTAAAGGATAAAAAATAAACAGAATGGAGTTAAGCACAGGAGAAATCAGAGGAAAACCTGGTTCAGTCTGTTTTCCATCAGACACTGGGAGATGAATTCACCTTTCAGCAGGACAATAACCTAAAACACAAGGCCAAATCTACACTGGAGTTGCTTACCAAGAAGAGAGTTGTCACGTCTACTCCCACTCTCGCTCTCTGGCGCTTGTTGTCTCCAGTTTTCTCTTTATTACACACACCTGTCACCATCGTTACACGCACCTGCGCCACATGAGACTCACCTGGACTCCATCACCTTCCTGATGACCTCCCCTATATCTGTCACTCCCTTTGGTTCTTTCCTCAGGCGTTATTGTTTCTGTTTATATGTTTCATGTCTGTACACTACTCGTGTTTCTTGTTTTGTTCCATGTTGGTTTATTTATTTATTAAATAAACTGTACTTGCTTCCTGACTATTAGCATACACGTTACAACAGTGAGTGTCCGAGTTACAGTTTTGACTTAAATATCCTTGAAAATCTATGGCAAGACTTGAAAATGGTTGTTAAGTAATGACCAACGACCAATGTGACAGAGCTTGAAGAATTTAGAAAAGAATAATGGGCAAATGTTGCGCAATCCAGGTGTGGAAAGCTCAGGGGTGTGAATACTTATTTCTGTATATGATTTTCAATAAATGTCCAAAAATATTCTGAAAACATGTTTTCACTTTCTCATTATGGCGTATTGTGTGTATTTAATATATTTTGAATTCAGGCTGTAACACAACAAAATGTGTAGTAAGTCAATGGGTATGAATACTTTCTGAAGGCACTATGTACACGTGTGTGCTTAAATTACATTGACCTTATCGCAATTACTTGAAATATCAAGTGCTGAAGAGGATAGTGTTTAGGAATAGACAGGGTAGTACAGCTTGTTTCAGTCCTGCTGCTCTGTTGGCTGGTTGTAATGTTGTAAGCTGCCCTGTGAATTTATGAGGTTTAAATCAGGAAGTAATATGTCCTGTAGACTCTACTGCTCTCAGGTTTAACCAATGAGACAACAGACGCCAGACACACACACACACACACACACACACACACACACACACACACACACACACACACACACACACACACACACACACACACACACACACACACACAGGCTTGCACATACACACAATTCTGTCCTGGTGCTTCCTGCCCTGACTGACGCCACCTTTTCAGCTGTTCCAGACAGACCCCTCCCCCTCCCCTTACACTCCTGCTACCCGTCAATCAACAGGAACTTTTCTTTCTCGCGCATGCTCTGTCTCTCTCTTGGTCTCTGTGCAGTCCATTGCCGATCCCCAGGGTTAGTATGTTGTGGGTTCTGGACTGTTGAGGAAGACGTCAGAAGCTGCTTGGCGCAGGTCTCATCTCACTGACACTGCTCCTCTTTGATGCTCAAATAAACATGCTATATATAACTGATAACGAGGGCTATGCCAGCTCCCTGCTTACGCACACCGCATACACTCAGAAATGCATGCACACTGTGCAAGCATTTCACTGGAAGGTCTGCACCTGTTGAATTCGGCGCATGTGACAAGTAACATTTGATTTTATTTGACACACACACAAACACATATACACATACACGCACGCATGGACACACACAAACACATATACACATACACGCACGCATGGACACACACAAACACATATACACATACACGCACGCATGGACACACACAAACACATACACGCACGCATGGACACACACAAACACATATACACATACACGCACGCATGGACACACACAAACGCACACAAACTTCCCAGGCCAGTCTATATCTGCCAGCCTTCACACCCTCTCTCCTTACCACCAGGCACTCCTGGTCTGAAATCTGATCCACCTGCTGATTGTTGCCAAGGAAACACTGACATAAACGCTGTTTAAGGGAATAGGGTTTCATTTTTTCCATTTCAGACACAGTCAAGATTCTGTACCTCACTACAGGTCAACTCATGCTATTATTCCTGATCAGAAGTACAGGTTTCATGTCTGACCAGATGCATCACACTGTTACTGTGATTACTTCCAGTAAGTGTTTCAAACTGGCCTGAGAGAGAGCTCTGCTGCTTCTAGATAGCTTCCCTGACAGCTGTGTGTGTGTGTGTGTGTGTGTGTGTGTGTGTGTGTGTGTGTGTGTGTGTGTGTGTGTGTGTGTGTGTGTGTGCGCACGCGCGTGTGTGCGTGTGTGCGTGCACGCGCGTGTGTGCGTGCGTGCATGTGTGCGTGCAGGTGTACGTGTGTGTGTGTGTGTGTGTGCGTGCGTGCGTGCGGGTGTACGTGTGTGTGTGTGTGTGTTTGTGTGTGTGTGTGTGTGTGCGTGCGTGCTGGTGACGTGTGTGCGTGTGTGTGTGTGCGTGTGCGTGCGTGCGTGCATGCGTGCGTGTGTGTGTGTGTGTGTGTGTGTGTGCGTGCACATGTTTATTTCAGATCCGATTCACACTGAATGTGGTAAGAACTCTGGGAAAGCACTCATCATAACCTTACGGAGTATGGAAAGGGAGAGTACTAAATGTTATACTAGTAAAATTGTCTTTCATTTAATTGAATTGAGAGTATTTGTGGGGTAGTGGTATGGTTTCAGTGTATCTTAATACTGCCATTAGATGTAGTATTGAGTTGTAAGTCATTTTTATGACAACATTACAGTATGTAGTGCACACAGACACAGGTCTCCTATAACCTCAGCTGGATCCAGGAGGTCATTTCCACCCCTCGCTGACTCAGAAAAAGTTCTACACCAGGGCTCACACACACACACACACACACACACACACACACACACACACGCGCTCTCTCTTCTCTCTTCTCACTCTCTCAATCTCTCTCATATGCTCACGTACACACACAAGCGTACACCAACATGTGCACAGCAAGCATTACTGATACATCAAGTCCGGAACAAACAGGACCCAGAACAGCTTCTACCCCCCAAGCTATAAAACTGCTGAACAAGACTGCTAAACAAGACTGCTAAACAAGACTGCTAAACGAGACTGCTGAACAAGACTGAAAACAAGACTGCTGAACAAGACTGCTGAACAAGACTGCTGAACAAGACTGCTAAACAAGACTGCTGAACAAGACTGCTAAACAAGACTGCTAAACAAGACTGCTGAACAAGACTGATAAACAAGACTGCTAAACAAGACTGCTAAACAAGACTGCTAAATAGCTCATCAAATGGCTACCAGGACTACCTGCACTGACCCTTTTTTGCACTAACTCTCTTGCACTGATTCTATGCACACACACTGGACTCAACCCGCACACACTGGACTCTACCCACACACACTGGACTCAACCCACACACACTGGACTCAACCCGCACACACTGGACTCTACCCACACACACTGGACTCAACCCACACACACTGGACTCTACCCACACACACTGGACTCAACCCACACACACGGGACTCACACTTGCCTCAGCTTACTCTGATCTACTGATACTCACTATTTTATCCATGTTTCTCTCATCTACTGGAAACTCGTCAGAGAGAATGGAACCACTCAGCCAGGCGTCAACCCACACACACTGGACTCAACCCACACACACTGGACTCAACCCACACACACTGGACTCTACCCACACACACTCACAGATACTTACCTTGACATCCCAACACATACATACAAGCACACACACACTACATATGCCCACACACACACACACAGCACGCGCACACGTGCATACTGACGCCACACACATACACATTCACCACATAAGCTGCTCCTACTGTCTTATCTGTCCTGTTGCCTTGTCACTTTACCCCCTACCTATGTGTACATATCTATCTCAATTACCTCGTACCCCTGCGCATTCACTCTGTACTGGTACTCCCTGTATTTGGCCATGTTATTTGTACTTTGTCATTGTTATTCACTGTTTATTTATTTATTGTCACTATTTAAATGTTTTCTTTAATTGTTTTGATTTATCTTAACTCTGCATTGTTGGAAAAGGACCCATGTGTAAGTATTTCACTGTTACTCTACACCTGTTGTTTACAAAGCATGTGACAAATACAATTTGATTTGACACACACAAACACACACAAATGCAGCACGCACACACACACATTGATTCATTCAGCTTCTCTCTGGTGGAGACCAGCAGCTCTGCGTTGGTCCTCTTCCTTCCCAGAAGCCTCGCTGCCTGGGGGGCCTGATTTTCATGGGGGCTCTGTAAGGATCATGAGCTGTATCCCTGCTATTACCGCTGTGTGTGAGTGTGTGTGTGTGTGCACGTTTTACTATACCTGATGAAGACTGCTTGGCTGTGGAAACATTGGTATTAAATGATTGCGTCTGAGCTCCTAGAGTGTGCAGCTCTTCTTTTCTTTTTCTGGTGTTCTACTCCATTAGCCAGCACCTCGCCTAACCAGGTGTGCATTTCTTCTGCTTCCAAACTATAATTGTGAGTACCAGAAGTCGTCACAATAATACAAAGCAACTAAAATTCAGAGATGTGAGGACATTTTGCCGATCCTCACTTGTAAAAAAAGGCTATTTTAGGGTTAGGGATTAGAGTTATAATTAGGGGTTAAGGTTAGGAGTTAGGTTTAGGGTTAGGGATTAGAGTTATAATTAGGGGTTAAGGTTAGGAGTTAGGTTTAGGGTTAGGGTTAAGATTAGGAGTTAGGTTTAGGGTTAGGGTTAAGGTTAGGAGTTAGGTTTAGGGTTAGGGTTAGGGATTAGAGTTATAATTAGGGGTTAAGGTTAGGAGTTAGGTTTAGGTTTAGGGTTAGGGTTAAGATTAGGAGTTAGGTTTAGGGGTTAAGGTTAGGAGTTAGGTTTAGGTTTAGGGTTAGGGATTAGTTAGGAGTTAGGTTTAGGTTTAGGGCTAGGGTTAGGGATTAGAGTTATAATTAGGGGTTAAGGTTAGGAGTTAGGTTTAGGTTTAGGGTTAGGGATTAGAGTTATAATTAGGGGTTAAGGTTAGGAGTTAGGTTTAGGGCTAGGGTTAGGGATTAGAGTTATAATTAGGGGTTAAGGTTAGGAGTTAGGTTTAGGGTTAGGGTTAGGGATTAGAGTTATAATTAGGGGTTAAGGTTAGGAGTTAGGTTTAGGGTTAGGGTTAAGATTAGGAGTTAGGTTTAGGGTTAAGGTTAGGAGTTAGGTTTAGGGTTAAGGTTAGGGTTAGTGTAAGGTTTAGGGTTAGGAGTTAGGTTTAGGGTTAAGGTTAGGAGTTAGGTTTAGGGTTAAGGTTAGGGTTAGTGTAAGGTTTAGGGTTAGGAGTTAGGTTTAGGGTTAAGATTAGGGTTAGTGTACGGTTTAGGGTTAGGGGTTAAGGAAAATAGGATTTTGAATGGGAATCAATTGTTGGTTCCCAGAAAGTCCTCAAAATTATAGTAAGACGTGTGTGTGTGTGTGTGTGCGTGCGCATGTGTGGGTGTGCGTGTGCATTTTGAACTCTCTTGGCAGGAAGGGGGATCAGTTGTTTAATGTCAGGAAGTTAACTGAAACCAGAATCTGGCCAGCAGTATACGCACTGCAGGAGCTTGTGTGTGTGAACAGCTCCACAGTAAAGCCAGGGAGTAAAACATATGGACATGTAGGACTGATTAACTCTTTGTCTTGAATTACTAACTTTATCTCCTGGAGTCGTCATCCATCATATGCTGTTGAACCGACTTGTGAGTCAGAAGAGTGGAGGAGAAACAATGACGTCTCTGACAGTTAACACACGCATATACCCCTCTCTCTGACGGTGCTTCTGACATCTGTGGTTTGAGAAATAATATTACTTCCTGATCTTTAGTATATTCTCTCTCTGTGCGCTCTGGGCTGATAGGGGTGAATGGTAAGTAGGCCTCTGTGACTGTCAGTGCTGTAGTATCTTTGACTTAACCATCCCCATATCAAAATACCAGCATCTGAAGCCCTGTCATATTGGTGGGTTTTTTGTCTTTTGCCTCAGCTTACTCTGATCTACTGATACTCACTATTTTATCCATGTTTCTCTCATCTACTGGAAACTCGTCAGAGAGAATGGAACCACTCAGCCAGGCGTTATGGTTAGTTAGTTAACAACCTGCCCTCATCCTTCCCCTCCTCCCCTCTGGTCTCTCTGTGAGATGGTGTAATTGGTACAAGACATAAAAATCCATCGGTGTTCCAGATGTTGCTGTCGCCTGTTTCCCCTTTCTCTAACCCTCCAGTCTACACCTCTCCTCCTATCTACACCTCTCCTCCTATCTACACCTCTCCTCCTATCTACACCTCTCCTCCTATCTATTCCTCTCCTCTTATCTACACCTCTCCCCCTATCTACATCTCTCCTCCTATCTACACCTCTCCTCCTATCTACACCTCTCCTCCTATCTACACCTCTCCTCCTATCTACTCCTCTCCCCTATCTATTCCTCTCCTCCTATCTACACCTCTCCTCCTATCTACACCTCTCCTCCTATCTACACCTCTCCTCCTATCTACACCTCTCCTCCTATCTATTCCTCTCCTCCTATCTACACCTCTCCCCCTATCTACATCTCTCCTCCTATCTACACCTCTCCTCCTATCTACTCTCTCCCCCTATCTACACCTCTCCTCCTATCTACACCTCTCCTCCTATCTACCCTCTCCCCCTATCTACACCTCTCCTCCTATCTACACCTCTCCTCCTATCTACACCTCTCCTCCTATCTACATCTACACCTCTCCTCCTATCTACACCTCCCCCATCTACACCTCTCCTCCTATCTACACCTCTCCCCCTATCTACACCTCCCCTCTATCTACACCTCTCCCTCTATCTACACCTCTCCTCCTATCTACACCTCTCCTCCTATCTACACCTCTCCCCCTATTGACACCTCTCCTCCTATCTACACCTCTCCCTCTATCTACACCTCTCCTCCTATCTACACCTCTCCTCCTATCTACACCTCTCCTCCTATCCACACCTCTCCTCCTATCTACACCTCTCCTCCTATCTACACCTCTCCTCCTATCTACACCTCTCCCCTATCTAAACCTCTCCTCCTATCTACACCTCTCCTCCTATCTACACCTCTCCTCCTATCTACACCTCTCCTCTTATCTACACCTCTCCCCCTATCTACACCTCTCCTCCTATCTACACCTCTCCTCCTATCTACACCTCTCCCCCTATCTACTCCTCTCCCCATCTACACCTCTCCTCCTATCTACACCTCTCCTCCTATCTACACCTCTCCTCCTATCTACACCTCTCCTCCTATCTACACCTCTCCCCCTATCGACACCTCTCCTCCTATCCACACCTCTCCTCCTATCTACACCTCTCCTCCTATCTACACCTCTCCTCCTATCTACACCTCTCCTCCTATCTACACCTCTCCCCTATCTACACCTCTCCTCCTATCTACACCTCTATCTACACCTCTCCCCCTATCTACACCTCTCCTCCTATCTACACCTCTCCTCCTATCTACACCTCTCCCCCTATCTACACCTCTCCCCCTATCTACACCTCTCCTCCTATCTACACCTCTCCCTCTATCTACACCTCTCCTCTTATCTACACCTCTCCCCCTATCTACACCTCTCCTCCTATCTACACCTCTCCTCCTATCTACACCTCTCCCCCTATCTACTCCTCTCCCCCATCTACACCTCTCCTCCTATCTACACCTCTCCTCCTATCTACACCTCTCCTCCTATCTACACCTCTCCTCCTATCTACACCTCTCCCCCTATCGACACCTCTCCTCCTATCCACACCTCTCCTCCTATCTACACCTCTCCTCCTATCTACACCTATCCTCCCTTCTCCAGGTAGCCTATCAGTTAAGAGTGTTGGACCAGTAACCGAAAGGTCGCTGGTTTGAATCCCTGAGCCGGCAAGATGTGAAAATCTGCCGTTCAGCCCTTGAGCGCCAATGACGTGGACGTCGATTAAGGCAGCCCCCCGCACCTCTCTGATTCAGAGGGGTTGGGTTAAATGCGGAAGACACATTTCGGTCGAATGCATTCAATTGTGCAACTGACTTGGCATCCTCTCTTTCCAGTCTTCCTGTAACTCTAGCCTGTCACAGGACTGTTTTCCTCTCTGTAAACTAGATGTATGGGAACAATGAGCAACAAATGTTTGCAATTAGTTTGAAACAGTTGAAAAACAGGGAAAATGAGAGAGAAAGTCAACATTGGAAAATGAGAAACATGTTCAGAGTTCTCTCATTAGAGGGTGATGACTGGGTTTGGGTGGAGGGGAGAGAATGGGTGGAAGGATGGAGATGTAATGAAATGAATAAAGAAAAGTGGCAGCAACACGTCGTATCTCGCTTCAGTTGGTCAAACTCTCGATCGGCCTACAGTAACGCTATAAAGGACTCCCAGTCTCGGTTCACACACTTCATGTCGGCTGGTATTAGGTAACACCGGGCTGACAAAGGACTGACTTCTGCACCCTGACTGAGTGTGTGTGTGTGTGTTTTCTGGTTTCTCCTCAGGAACATGTGGAGACAATCTTTACAGAATGTAGAATCAGAGACACAGTACAGGGCAGGGGAAGACAGGGAGAAAAGGTGGAAGTGGGCGGACGAGGTTCATTGTTCTGTACTTAAAAGTTGTCGTGATGTGTGTGTGCGTTTGTGTGTGTGTGTTTACAGCATGTGTGTATGGCTGTTGTGTTAGTGTGTATGATTCCCTTGACCTGGTTCGATTGTATTGGTTATATTGAACTGACACACCCATCCAATGGTCCCACACTCAAACAGAAAACCAACCATGAATCTGTCAAATCAATCACTTGTAACGATAAATGATCAAATATGAATTGGTTGATGAAATCTGGAACATATGGGCCATTAACTTATAGGGTACTTATCGTTTGGTACAGTTCATATTTCAGCAAATGAGTTTGTTTTGCTCTCAGCACATTAAAAGGGACACAGCGACAAGGAGAAAAAGAGAGGCACAGAGAATGGGAGAGAGGGAGCAGACACACAGACACACACACAAACAAACAAACACACATCTATGTCTTACTATACTTGTGAGGACTTTTTGTGGACCAACAAATGATTCCCATTCAAAATCCTATTTTCCTTAACCCATAACCCTTACCCTGAACTTAACCTCTTATCCTAACCCTAACCCTAAACCTAACTCCTAACCTCTAACCCCAACTCTAACCCTAATTCAAACCCTAACCCTAATTCTAACCGTAACCCTAAGCCTAAAATAGCCTTTTTACTAGAGAGGACTGGCAAAATGTCCTCACTTCTCTGAATTTTAGTTGGTGTACTACTCTTGTGAGGAGTTATGGTACTCACATCTATAGTAAAACATGAACACACACACACACAGGTCTCTGTGGACCAAACTGGGCTACGGTACATTGGGTGTGTTGTACAGTTGATTACAACTACCTCTAGCTTGTAGGCCGGAGAAGAAATGCGGCAGAACATTAAAGAGAAGTTAATCCTTCTATCATCCCTCTGGAACCAAACGGCCTTCCTTTTTAACAGTAGTCTTCAACCCAGGGATAGTATAGTTCACCCTTATTCGTAAACATACAGTACATTAAACTCCCCGGCCACACTCATAACAGTCATATGCACACACTCAGTTGTGCACATTGCAGATGGCACTAGTAGTAGTTATACAAATAACGTCATGAATACTTGTGGACTGTGTCATGCTGCAGTAAAGACATTTAACTCACAGATGTTAAGACCAACAGTCTTCATCATCAGTCAGAGTCACACTTGGGGTGTGTGTGTGCTTTTGGTTTTACTGTTCTTGTAGGGACCAGAAGTCCTCAAACGGATGGTAAAAGAAGGAACATTTGGACAGGTGGGGACATTTCACCAGTCCCCACAAGGAAAAGGCTATTTTAGGTTTAGGGGTTAGTTTTAGGGTTAGGGTTAGAATTAGGGTCAGGAGTTAAGGTTAGGTTTAGGGTTAGAATTAGGGTCAGGAGTTAAGGTTAGGTTTAGGGTTACAGTTAGGGTTTTGGAGTGAAGGTTAGGGTTTGGTTAAGGGTCAGGAGTGAAGGTTAGGGTTTGGTTAAGGGTTAGGGAAAATAGGATTTTGAAAAGGAATCAATTGTTTGGTCCACACAAGGATAGTAAAACAATTGAGTGTGAGTGTGAGTGTGTGTGTGTGTGTGTGTGTGTGTGTGAGTGTGAGTGTGCGTGTGCGAGTGTGTGTGTGTGCATGTGCGTGTGTATGGCAGTGTTGGTACTGTTAGCTGCGAACAACCTAACCAGGTTACAACCCACTGATCAACACCAGGCCAGAACATGCACTGCTTTCTTAGAAGCAATACATAGAACTAATAGCTTAGTTTAGCTTAGCCGTTATATTTATGTTAAATTCATATGAGAGACAGATCTGTTATACTGGGCCATCAAAGGCAGAGGTTTATCTCTGTGTCTTCAGTAACCCATCTATCTCTACGTGTGTTTCTGGTCTCTCTCTCTCTCTCTCTCTCGCTCTCTCGCTCTCTCGCTCTCTCGCTCTCTCTCTCTCTCTCTCTCTCTCTCTCTCTCTCTCTCTCAATTCAATTCAATTCAATTCAATTCAATTCAAGGGCTTTATTGGCATGGGAAACATGTGTTAACATTGCCAAAGCAAGTGAGGTAGATAATATATGAAGGGAAAAACAGTACAAATGAACAGTAAACATTACACTTACAGAAGTTTCAAAACAATAAAGACATTACAAATGTCATATTATAAATATACAGTGTATTAACAATGTACAAATGGTTGAAGGACACAAGATAAAATAAATAAGCATAAATATGGGTTGTATTTACAATGGTGTTTGTTCTTCACTGGTTGCCCTTTTCTCGTGGCAACAGGTCACAAATCTTGCTGCTGTGATGGCACATTGTGGAATTTCACCCAGTAGATATGGGAGTTTTTCAAAATTGGATTTGTTTTCGAATTCTTTGTGGATCTGTGTAATCTGAGGGAAATATGTCTCTCTAATATAGTCATACATTGGGCAGGAGGTTAGGAAGTGCAGCTCAGTTTCCACCTCATTTTGGGGGCAGTGAGCACATAGCCTGTCTTCTCTTGAGAGCCATGTCTGCCTACGGCGGCCTTTCTCAATAGCAAGGCTATGCTCACTGAGTCTGTACATAGTCAAAGCTTCCCTTAATTTTGGGTCAGTCACAGTGGTCAGGTATTCCGCCGCTGTGTACTCTCTGTGTAGGGCCAAATAGCATTCTAGTTTGCTCTGTTTTTTTGTTAATTCTTTCCAATGTGTCAAGTAATTATCTTTTTGTTTTCTCATGATTTGGTTGGGTCTAATTGTGCTGTTGTCCTGGCGCTCTGTAGGGTGTGTTTGTGTTTGTGAACAGAGCCCCAGGACCAGCTTGCTTAGGGGACTCTTCTCCAGGTTCATCTCTCTGTAGGTGATGGCTTTGTTATGGAAGGTTTGGGAATCACTTCCTTTTAGGTGGTTATAGAATTTAACGGCTCTTTTCTGGATTTTGATAATTCGTGGGTATCGGCCTAATTCTGCTCTGCATGCATTATTTGGTGTTCTACGTTGTACACGGAGGATATTTTTGCAGAATTCTGCGTGCAGAGTCTCAATTTGGTGTTTGTCCCATTTTGTGAAGTCTTGGTTGGTGAGCGGACCCCAGACCTCACAACCATAAAGGGCAATGGGCTCTATGACTGATTCAAGTATTTTTTAGCCAAATCCTAATTGGTATGTTGAAATTTATGTTCCTTTTGATGGCATAGAATGCCCTTCTTGCCTTGTCTCTCAGATCGTTCACAGCTTTGTGGAAGTTACCTGTGGCGCTGATGTTTAGGCCAAGGTATGTATAGTTTTTTGTGTGCTCTAGGGCATCAGTGTCTAGATGGAATTTGTATTTGTGGTCCTGGTGACTGGACCTTTTTTGGAACACCATTATTTTGGTCTTACTGAGATTTACTGTCAGGGCCCAGGTCTGACAGAATCTGTGCACAAGATCTAGGTGCTGCTGGAGGCCCTCCTTGGTTGGTGACAGAAGCACCAGATCATCAGCAAACAGCAGACATTTGACTTCGGATTCTAGCAGGGGGAGGCCGGGTGCTGCAGACTTTTCTAGTGCCCGCGCCAATTCGTTGATATATATGTTGAAGAGGGTGGGGCTTAAGCTGCATCCCTGTCTAACCCCACGACCCTGTGTGAAGAAATGTGTGTGTTTTTTGCCAATTTTAACCGCACACTTGTTGTTTGTGTACATGGATTTTATAATGTCGTATGTTCTACCCCCAACACCACTTTCCATCATTTTGTATAGCAGACCCTCATGCCAAATTGAGTCGAAGGCTTTTTTGAAATCAACAAAGCATAAGAAGACTTTGCCTTTGTTTTGGTTTGTTTGGTTGTCAATTAGGGTGTGCGTTGTGAATACATGGTCTGTTGTATGGTAATTTGGTAAAAAGACAATTTGACATTTGCTCAGTACATTGTTTTCATTGAGGAAATGTACGAGTCTGCTGTTAATGATAATGCAGAGGATTTTCCCAAGGTTACTGTTGACACATATTCCACGGTAGTTATTGGGGTCAAATTTGTCTCCACTTTTGTGGATTGGGGTGATCAGTCCTTGGTTCCAAATATTGGGGAAGATGCCAGAGCTAAGTATGGTGTTAAAGAGTTTTAGTATAGCTAATTGGAATTTGTTGTCTGTATATTTGATCATTTCTCTCCCTCTCTCTCTCTCTCTCTCTCTCTCTCTCTCTCTCATTCTCACTTTCTCTCTCTCATCTGTAGTCAGTAACCAGAGCCTGAGGTATTGTTATGACAGCCAGCCATCAAACCATCATCACTTCTGTTTATACAGACTCCATGACATGTACCCGTCTCTCCCCCTGTCTCCCTCTGCACCTGACCTTTCACCCATAGGGAGTCCTCACTTCAGGGAAACCCTCTTCAAAGAGACACCCAGGTCAAAGAGACATACAGTACCAGTCAAAAGTTTAGACACACCTACTCATTCAAGGGTTTTTCTTTATTTTTACTATTTTCTACATTGTAGAATAATAGTGAAGACATCAAAACTATGAAATAACACATATGGAATCATGTAGTAACCCAAAAATGGTTAAACAAATCAAAATATATTTTATATTTGAGATTCTTCAAAGTAGCCACCCTTTGCCTTGATAACAGCTTAACACACACTTGGCATTCTCTCAACCAGCTTCATGAGGTAGTCACCTGGATTTCATGCATTTCAATTAACAGGTGTACCGTGTTAAACCTGTTTCCAAAAGAAAACATAACTAGCCTCTCACAGTTCAATTTGTTTTACAAAAAAACCCAACTAATATTGTATAATACTATATTTCCACCACGTATTTAACATACATTTCCGGTAGGGGAACGGCTAAAAGAGAGAGAGAGAGAGAGAGAGAGAGAGAGAGAGAGAGAGAGAGAAAAGAGAGCTGTGAGCATCTGTGAAGAACATTGTGCTGCTGAGAAACGCAAGGAGGGAAGATGAAGTTTTCTTTAGTTGTAGAAGAATCTTGTAGAACAATGACTGAACTGAGAGCGATATCAGTAAATTTCAATGAATGACTGAGTCACCAGGCCTGGTTCTGGGAACATCACTCTTTAAAAAAAATGTTTTAACCTTTATTTATACAGGTTTTTCTCATTGAGATCAAATCTCTTTTTCACGAGAAACCTGGTCCAACAGCAGCAGAGGGAACAACGTTTCAGACAAAACAACTTACATACACTGACACAACATCGAACAAAACTCTAGACACACATACAGTACAACAATGACATATTACGTAAAGACTAAAAAATAGCTGTCCTAAAGGCAATTACACTCTTCTATGATATTTACATCAACCAAGTGTTTAAACTCCACCATCGTGACTAGATCATCATATTTTTAAATGTTCAGGAGAGAATCCCAGGACCACGGAGCTGAGTAACTAAAACTATTTCTACCATGACCTGTTCTAAATCTTGGTACTGTTAAAAACAAATGAGAATGGGACCATCATTTATATTATTTACTGACCTGATTTAAAAAAATAACAAACATAAAGTGGCCTTTTACACAGTATTGCCTTGTAAATCAGTGTATACCAATGTTTAAGCCTACAAAAGGTAAATGATGACCAGCAAACAACGTTTTTGATTGGTAATGAACCTGAGGGTTGCATGATATACTGAATCAAGTGCTCTCAGGGTACTGGTTGAGGCCTGCATATACAGTGGCTTGCGAAAATATTCACCCCCTTGGCATTTTTCCTATTTTATTGTCTTACAACCTGGAATTAAAATGTATTTTTTGGGGGGTTTGTATCATTTTATTTACACAACATGCTTACCACTTTGAAGATTTTTCTTGTGAAATAAACAAGAAATAAGACACACAAAAAACAGAACACTTGAGCATGCATAGCGTTTCACCCCCCAAAGTCAATACTTTGTAGAGCCACCTTTTGCAGAAATTACAGCTGGGAGTCTCTTGGAGTATGTCTCTATAAATTTGGCACATCTAGCCACTGGGATTTTTTCCAATTCTTCAAGGCAAAACTTCTCCAGCTCCTTCAAGTTGGATGGGTTCCGCTGGTGTACAGTAAAGTCATACCACAGATTCTCAGTTGGATTGAGGTCTGGGCTTTGACTAGGCCATTCCAAGACATTTAAGTGTTTCCCCTTAAACCACTCAAGTGTTGCTTTAGCAGTATGCTTAGGGTCATTGTCCTGCTGGAAGGTGAACCTCTGTCCCAGTCTCAAATCTCTGGAAGACTGAAACAGGTTTCCCTCAAGAATTTACCTGTATTTAGCGCTATCCATCATTCCTCCAACTCTGACCACTTTCCCAGTCCCTGCCGATGAAAAACATTCCCACAGCATGATGCTGCCAACACCATGCTTCACTGTGGGGATGTTGTTCTCGGGGTGATGAGAGGTGTTGGGTTTGCGCCAGACATAGCGTTTTCCTTGATGGCCAAAAAGCTCAATTTTAACCTCATCTGACCAGAGTACCTTCTTCCATATGTTTAGGGAGTCCCACATGCCTTTTGGCGAACACCAAACATGTTTTCTTATGCGTTTCTTTAAGCAATGACTTTTTTCAGTCCATTCTTCTGTAAAGCCCAGCTCTGTGGAGTGTATGGCTTAAAGTGGTCCTATGGAGAGATACTCCAATCTCTGCTGTGGAGCTTTGCAGCTCCTTCAGGGTTACCTTTTGTCTCTTTGATGCCTCTCTGATTAATGCCCTCTCTTGGCAGGTTTGTTGTGGTGCCATATTCTTTACATTTTGTAATAATGGATTTAATGGTGCTCCATGGGATGTTCAATTTTTTTTATAACCCAACCCTGATCTGTACTTCTCCACAACTTTGTCCCTGACCTGTTTGGAACGCTCCTTGGTCTTCATAGTGCCACTTGCTTGGTGGTGCCCCTTGCTTAGTGGTGTTGCAGACTCTGTAGCCTTTCAGAACAGGTGTATATATACTGAGATCATGTGACAGATCATGTGACACTTAGATTGCACACAGGTGGACTTTATTTAACTAATTATGTGACTTCTGAAGGTAATTGGTTGCACCATATCTTATTTATGGGCTTCATAGCAAAGGGGGTGAATACATATGCACGTACCACTTTTCTGTTCTTATTTTGTATAATTTTTTGAAATAAGTGAGTGATTTCACTTTACCAATTTGGACCATTTTGTGTACGGTTGTAAAATGGTTGTAAAAAACTAGGAACAAAATAGGAAAAATGCCAAGGAGATTAATACTTTTGCAAGGCACCGTATATAACATCACTAAAATCTAAAGCCGCCAGCAACGTACATCGTACCAGCTCCTTCCTGGCCTCCAGAGGAAAACAAGCCTTATGCCGGTAATAAAAACCTATTCTTGAGCTCCCTTATCAAGTTGTCCACATGCACAGTGAAGCTCAGCTTGTCATCCAACCACTCTCCCAAATAGTTTTACACTTTGACTTGCTCTATAGTATGTCCAGCCAATGTAGCAATGACATGATTTGTAACATGCCTGGCATTTGAAAATACCATGCATTTTGTTTTTCCAGAATTCAGAACCAGCTTCAAACCATACAGATTCTGTTGTATAATGTTAAATGATCTTTGGGCATTTTCAAAAGCTAAAGATAATCTACTACCACTTGAATAAAGAACAGTATCAGTATCATCTGCATAGAAATTTACATCCGCTGTTTCAATATGATCCCCAATGTTTTTGACATACAAAATGAACAACTGTGGGCCCAAAATAGAACATTGCGGAACACCCCAGCACAACTCTGGACTCTGATTTACAACCATCCGCCATTACACATTGTGTACGATTTGATAAGTAATTTATAAACCAATTTAGAGCATGACCAGTAATCCCACAACATTTTAACCTTTGCACTAACACAGCATGGTCCACGGTGTCAAATGCCTTCGACAAATCAATAAAGACAGACACACAATGTAACTTCTTATCAAGAGCGCAGCGAATGTCATTTAAAACCTTCAATGTTGCTGAAACAGTGCTGTGGCCAGACCTAAAACCTGATTAAATTCCATTTAAGATGTTGTTTTATTGGGAGTAGGCCTTCAGCTGCCTACTAACTAAAGGACTGCAGTACCTTTGACAGTACAGACAATCTTGATATGGGTCGATAGTTGTCAAGTAGCGAAGGATCTCCACCTTTCAGGAGAGGCAGTACAAAAGCAGACTTCCATAACGTCAAGCGTGAGGTTAAAAATACATGTTAAGGGGGAGCAATGATGTCTGCAGCTACAGTAGGTGTAGGAGGCAGGGGTCTAGTTTATCAGGGCCAGGGGATTTCTTTCTATCAATTTATTTCAGGGCTTTATGCACTTCTGAAACAGAGAAGGATGAAAAGGAGTTCGTGGCGAAGGAGTTCACAGGGGTGTCAGGTAAATTCCATTCAGAATGGAAGTTCTCTCAGTTACAATCTGTGTGTCGACCAACAATTGTTTGGGAAGCTGTGTATCTTTTTTGCACTCCAAACTTTTCACTACTTGCCAAAATTTGGAGGGATTATTTAAATTATGTTAAGTAGACTTCAAGGTAGCCACACCCAGATTTCAAAGACGTTTAAAGCCATCCAATCATTCCCTGAGCCAGACCCTCTTGCTTTAGCCCACATACCTGAGAACCATGTTTGTGCCTGTGTGTTTGTGCGCGCGTGCATGGGTGCATCTTGATTTTTTTTTAAATACCTTTTATTGGCCCAATGATTCCACCATTAAAAGCACACCTTGTTGCCCTCAGCTAACGCAGATGGTATTTCTGAGCCACTTTAACAGCCACCACGCACAGAGCCTTTTTGCTGGCTGTGTGAAAGGCCCTCAGCTCCGGAGTCTTGAATGATAGGCGGCCATGGTGAATAGATCATCCAGCAGCTCAGAGAGAGAGAGAGAGAGAGAGAAAGAGAGAGAGAGAGAATCCTAGTATCTCTCTCTACTTATGATGTGGAATATCTTGAGGCATCTTTCCAGAGCTCTGTATGTAGGATGGACACTGAACAGACCCCAGAGACATTATACAGACATTTACAGGAATAAAACAACATCAAGAGAAAGAAGCTGTCTGCTGTCGAGGAAGGGGGAAAAGAGGATGTCGCCAGTAACTTCTCTTTCTATAGACACACATTCATATACACACAGAGCGAGGAAGAGGATGTCTCCCTCCAGTCAGCTGGCACAACTCTCTGCTCTCTGAGCCAAGACATGGGACGCTGGGTTTTATTTGTCACCTTACTTCCTCTCCTCCTACTTCCTATCCTGCTATATTTAACCTGTATGCGAACCTATTGTTTATAGAAGCCTGCATATCACTCTATTGTCCATGGCTGTAGATTCCCATGGGCCATCACTAGCACTAAGAGTGAAACAGTCATGTGAGTGTGGTTATCTGCCCGGGAGCGACTTGGTGTCTCCTCTGTAATGTGTTGTGTACTTGGTATGTGTGTGCATGTGTGTACCACCAGGTTGACCTGCAGTAGCAGCAGTAAGTGCAGCTCTCAGATAGAGGTGATGAGGTGTTGGTTTCACATAACCCCTAATGGAACGTTTAGACAAATGCACTCGGTGCCCATATGCCAGAACCTATACCAGAACACCAATGCACATCCTCCATATCAGTAAACAAGCTTTATATTCACCTACAGAGACTATTTACCTCCATAGGCATACAACAGGACATGGCTAGAAGGATAGACAGTGGCGTTTCTTGAATGTCTCAGTGAACATAACAGATGAAAGTGTCATTTTTATACCAGCCACTAGAGGGTGTCTCTGACAACTCTTTGGGTTTGAACCAGTAAAAGTCACAACTCCCAACCTCAGGGATGCCTTCAACACAGATCCTAAATCAGATTACTCAAACCCCAATCATAATGTTATTAGTTATAAGGTTATTGGAAGGGATGAAATAACATATGCCCTTGTATCAGTTCTTGGGAACAACTTTCAGCAACTTCATTCATTCACACACCACAGTCTCATTCCTTAAAGGGATTCTGCAACATTTTGAGATGTAGATACTTTTTCTACTTACCTAAAGACATAAAAATGCAGAGACATAAGATGGTATCCATGAGTTCATCTAGCTCTGTGTAAGTAGGAAAATGACCTAAATCTCGAAATCTCACACTATCCCTTTAATGGGAGATCTCTCTCTCTCTCTCTCTCTCTCTCTGAGAAATTGTTCTGTGTCACAAATTGCAACATTAGAGGTAATATAAATTACTTCCGCATTTATTATAATGGCTCCAGCATTTCACTGTGTGTGTGTATGTGCATGAGTGTGAGAGTGTGTGTGTGTGTGTGTGTGAGAGCTTATAGAACTATGATTGAACGCGGTCTCTTTAAGCCAGCCAAATGGACTTGTTGTTGTTGAGTTGTGTGTTTGGAAGAAGCCCAACCAGAGTCAGTGGTCTTCAGGGCTGTGAATGGTTCTGAGGAGCTCCAGCCAGGGTTTGGTTTGTTGGGATGTTTGTGGGAATCACAGTCCTGGCAGATACACACACTGATGTCCCCTCACTGGTAATGACTGCAAAATGTGTGGTTGTGTTTAAATGTTTACAGCATGTGAATTTTTGTGCATGTGTGTGTCTCCGCTCTCACTCCCAACCCCAGCTAGTCTAGTGACTCCCTCTTTAAAGTTTCAAGTTTTAATGTCACGTACCCAAGTACAGTGAAATGCCTTTCTTGCAAGCTCTAAACCCAACAATGCAGTAATCAATAATCAAACCCAACAATGCAGCCATCAATAATCAAACCCATCAATGCAGTTATCAGTTATCAGTAATCAAACCCATCAATGCAGTAATCAGTAATCAAACCCAACAATGCAGCCATCAATAATCAAACCCATCAATGCAGTTATCAGTTATCAGTAATCAAACCCATCAATGCAGTTATCAGTTATCAGTAATCAAACCCATCAATGCAGTAATCAGTAATCAAACCCAACAATGCAGCCATCAATAATCAAACCCATCAATGCAGTTATCAGTTATCAGTAATCAAACCCATCAATGCAGTTATCAGTTATCAGTAATCAAACCCAACAATGCAGTTATCAGTTATCAGTAATCAAACCCATCAATGCAGTTATCAGTAATCAAACCCAACAATGCAGTTATCACTTATCAATAATCAAACCCAATAATGTAGTAATCAAACCCAACAGCACCGTAATCTGTAATCAATATATAATCATTATAATTCTCTTATATTATTATTACAACAATCTCACCAACAGATGCCCACATTTTTGTGCCAGCCCTTCACTGACACTACACTACACTGTGGTCCCCCATACCAGGAGAGGTTTGGGAAACACTGTATTGGTGAATTAGTGTGTTGGACCCAGAGTCTGGTGAACGATACACCCAGAAATACATCTGGGCAGACAGTCAGACCAGCATTCATATCCTCCCACATAACACTTTATGAATAATGACTGCAAGTGTGTTTGTTTGTGTGTGTGTCTGTGTGTGTCTGTGTGTGTCTGTGTGTGTCTGTGTGTGTCTGTTGATTTTAAGGACAATCAAACATCCATTATTACATGTATTTATATTAGAGCCATATTTCATTAGAAATATAAACCTGTAAAACGTAAAACAGTCAAGTGGTATTTCCTAGAACACAGGAAGCAGGAAGAACCAAACAGGAAAAGAGACAGCCTTCACCACTCCCTCACGCTCAGCCGCCACAGTGTGTAGTTGTGTGTGTCTTAATAGGGTGTTTAAAAATATATATATTTCACCTTTATTTAACCAGGTAGGCCAGTTGAGAACAAGTTCTCATTTACAACTGCGACCTGGCCAAGATAAAGCAAAGCAGTGCGACAAAACAACAACACAGAGTTACACATAAACAAATGTACAGTCAATAACACAATAGAAAAATCTATGTACAGTGTGTGCAAATGTAGAAGAGTAGGGAGGGAGGTAGGCAATAAATAGGCCATAGAGGAGAAATAATTACAATTTATCATTAATACTGGAGTGATAGATGTGCAGATGATGATGTGCAAGTAGAGATACTGGGGTGCAAAAGAACAAGAGGATAAATAACAATATGGGGATGAGGTAGTTGGATATGTTAATCACAGATGGGCTGTGTAAAAGGTACAGTGATCAGTAAGCTGCTCTGACAGCTGATGCTTAAAGTTAGAGAGGGAGATATAAGACTCCAGCGTCAGTGATTTTTGCCATTCGTTCCAGTCATTGGCAGCAGAGAATTGGAAAGAAAGGCACCCAAAGGAAGTGTTGGATTTGGGGATGACCAGTGAAATATACCTGCTGGGTGCATGGGTGTTGCTATGGTGACCAGTGAGCTGAGACAAGGCGGGGCTTTACCTAGCAAAGACGTATAGGTGACTTGGAGCCAGTGGGTTTGGCAACAAAAATGTAGTGAGGGCCAGCCAACGAGAGCATACAGGTCACAGTGATGGGTAGTAGATGGGGCTTTGGTGACAAAACA